>NC_064627.1:1096961825-1097268781 GCF_023864275.1 Schistocerca cancellata
CAGAGCGAATGGGTGAGGCCAGTCTCCACATTGGCCCTCCGTCTCGAGCGACGCGAACGCGTTACCACTCGCCACTCACCCTGCTGTGAAGGTGGATACACCACGTCAAGGGCGCTATGAGGTACCCCGGAAGCAGAGCCTGTAGGCAAAACTAACGACACCTGAGGTGTCCCACGTGATGCACTAGATTCTCCAACACCATTTCACCCCAAAGTAGCAGCTTGGAGGTGACTGATCATAGCCAAAAGTACATTCAGCTGTTCACGAACTATGGCCAGCTCCTCATGCATCTGCACCCAGCACACACACATCCTAACAATCCCATCAAGACTAACTGAAGAAGTGAATTATACAAGCAGACAGAATCCTAGATATACAACTTGCTACCCTCAAGATATGTCATGAATAGACGCTGAGGCGTTAATGTGATATATAGCTAGCTGTTCATCAACTACTGCATTACAGAGTGAATGAATTTACAGTTAAAGAACGCTAGATTAAACCTTTTAAACAGAAAAACGCGCACTTAATCTAGTAAATATAGTACCGGTATGAGGAAAACAAAGAAAAAGATAAGCACTTAATTTACCACTCTGTAGATGTATATCAGCCGAGAGCTAGAGCTTGGAAAAAGTTCTTTGACATAATCTTCGTAGAATCTTATAGGTATCTCATTTGGTCTTGATTGCTTTCCACTACTAAGCGATTGTAGTTGTTTTTCTATTCCGCTTTCGGTTATCTCAGTATCTGCCATTTCGACGTTCATACTATGATTGAAAGAAGGAACCTGTTAGAGCTTCTGCGGTGAAACACTTTCGGAATATCGATTTCAGTATTTCGACCTTCTCTCTTTTACCTTCCATTTCGGTGTCAGTATGGTCACTGAGTGAATGAACAGATGATTTTGACCCACTTACTGTTATTACATACGACCAAAACCTCCTACAGGTTTTACTCAGATCGGTTGACAAAGTTTTACTTTCAAAGTCATCACACGCTTCTTTCATTGCTCTCCTCACGGTCATTTTCGCTTCGTTCTGCTTTTGTTTGTAAACTAGGTTTTTACTTGAATCTGAGATAAAGTTTTCTAACACAGCTATTAAACCATGATGGGTCTGTCTCATCCCTTAAGACCTTACACAGAACATACTTCTCTAGGGCATGCTGCATGATGCCTTTGAATTTTTTCCATTTATCCTCCACGTCTTCTTCCTCATTATCTCATTTGATGCTGACAGCTCAGATACTCTGAAATTCGTATCCTGTCGCTCTTGCTAAGCAAATATATCTTCCTGCCTTTCTTAACATTCTTTGTAAGGCATATTGTCATAGATGCTATCACAGCCTCATGATCACTGATACCTTCCCCTACGTTAACTGATTCTATAAGTTCATATCTGTTTGTTGCCAGGATGTCTAAGACGTTACCTTCACGAATTGATTCTCTAACTGTCTGCTTCAGGACAATGTCACATGAATTCCAGTTTTGATAACATGACACGCCCAATCTATACCCAGCAAGCTGAAGTCACCCCCAATTGCAACGGCATGATCAGCAAAATTCCTAACGATATTCTGCGAGCTCTCTCTGATGCGCTCTACCACTACAGCTGTTGACCTAGGCGGTCCATAAAATGACCCGATTTCCGTTTTTGAGCGATCTTTGATACTTAACTTCACCCATATTACTTCACAGTTTGAATCTGTGAAAATCTCGCTAGATTTTATCAAATTCTTTAGTGCAATAAACACGCCGCCACCATTGGCGACTAACCTATCCTTACGATAATTATTGTATTCTGAACTTATGGTTTTGTTGTCATTAACGTCCGGTTTCAACCAACTTTCTGTTCCTAATACTATCTGTGCATTATAGCCTTCAGTAAGCAATACTAATTCTGGGACCTTTCCTTGGATGGTCCTGCAGTTTACTAAAATAATATTAACCTTTTTTTATCTCTGATTTGCGACGACGAACGTTCTCTGATGATATTGTGGCTAATTTACCAGACAAATAATTTTTATTCCCAAGGGACAGTTTCTCTAACCTAAAAAAGCATCATGTACACGCCACACATTCGTCTACACTAACAGCTGCTTCCAGCGTGTAGTACACATCGAATCTATTAAGGGGAAATTCTGTACCCAATAGCGGAGGTCGAGAAATTCTCATCCGATACCGTCACAGAGTCATCTGAGCCTCTGGTTTAGACCTTCCACTCTGCTCCAAAGCAGAGGATCACGATCAACCTTGGGTACAATGCTACAAATAGACCTGCACTCCACGTGCCATGCTAGTTACCTTCACCATATCAGCCATCCGCCCAAAGGAGCCGAAGATGCTCTCGTAACCCAAGAGGCGTGCACCATTCGTGCTGACATGTGCCACTACATGCAGCCCGTTGCACCCAGTGCGCTCGACAGCCGCCAGCAGGGCGTCCTCCACATCACGGACGAGACCGCACGGCAAACATACCGAGTGTACACTGGCATTCTTTCCCACCTTGCCTCTTGTTTCGCTAAAGGGCTCCGTCACCCGTCTAGTGTTGGAGCTCCCAATGACAAGCACACCCACCCTCTGCAGTTGTCCGAATTGTTCAGGAAAATGGGTCACTGGCCCAACAGGAGCAGCTCCTCGTGCTGGCTCAGAATTATCATCAGCACTGGATAGCATCCCATACCTTCTGTTAGGTACCGTACCGAGCCAGCCGCGCGACCAGCTACCTCTTTCGCCTTTCGCCCAGTGACACGGGAACCCACCACTGTCTGCCACCCACTCTCGAGTGGGGACAGACTGGTCAGACTTGCGTATCAGAAGATGCAGCGACACTCGAGTCACCAGGGGATTCCAACGGCACTAAACTTGTTGCAGATCTTTCACCAGTGTCCCAGTGTCGCCGCAACTTTGAGCATTAAACAGAAGAACATCGACGGTAGCTAACGCAGCTTCCAGCTGTTTATGGACTGCAGCCAGTTCCCCTTGTGTCCACTCAGAACAAGCACAGTCCCTAGCCTGCGTAAAATGGATGTAAGATCTCAAATGGCGCTAATGAGTTTGGAATGTACGTGAAATATAAAGAGGAGAATAAAGAAACACTAAAAACTACTTTGCAGATTTCTTACTATGCCCTGAGAAAGGAAGCCCTTAAACAGAAATAAAATTCTACAGAGGGGTCCAAAAAAATGTATCCACTGTTTAAAAGTCCATAACTTGCAAAATAATTGACGGAGTTGTCTCATTTTTGGTGAAAGTGTAGCTTAAAGTCCAACTTAAAGATATCACTGTAGGCGTGCCGCCGAACTGTAGCACGAACTACTGACTGCAACGTTTTCAGTTGGATATTTGCACATGAATGTACGATGGATTCTCGAAGTTCATCCAATGTGCGTGGCTTTTGTCGATAAACTACGTCCTTTAGTGTTCCCCACAGGTAAAAGTCCAGAGGAGTTAGGTCTGGGGAACGTGGTAGATACTCCACTGCAACTACACAACCTATCCATCTTCCTGGTATATTTTCGTCGAGATACGTCCTAACACGATTTTGGTAGTGGGCTGGGGCACCATCTTGTTGAAAGTAAACTCTTCCGTCTCCATACAAGTCTCGGATGGCAGGTAAAATGGATGTCTGAAGCTTCTGAAGGTACACCTTACCGGTGACGGTGCCGTCAAAGAAGAATTGCCCAATCAAGCCATGGTAAGACAACTCACACCACACATTTTCTCCTGGCAAATTCACGGCTTTGTCTACATGGACGTTCGGATTTCGGCGGCCCAATAGACGCAATTGTGGCGATTTACTGTACTATTGAGTTTGAACTGTGACTCATCAGACCACACAATCATCTCTGCAAACTCTTCATCGTTGCGCACCATGTAAGTAAACCACTCGCAGTACTCCATTCTACGATCTGGGTCGTCCTCGTTCATTGCGTGTAGCAATCGTGGGATGTAGCACTTCCACGAGCGACTCACTCCAGTTTCACAGGCACACTGTCTCACAGACTTCTGTGGTGAACGAGTGAATTGTTGTAACACACGACGGAAGTTAGCTGTACTTGTTACTGTTACAGGTCGTCCAGATCGTTGTTTGTGTACATCTTTAACACAGCCTTCGGCTTCAAATTTGTCTCGAATGCCACGAATCGATAAACGTGTCGGTGGCTCTGTTTGATACTCATTTCGCCATTGCCGTTGAACATCATTAATGTTTTTGTACTTAAAATAACACTTCAAAACTGACTTCCTTTCATCGAATGTAAGCCTTGCGCCAACCATGTTTACTCGAGTAACTAGGTGCAACTAAGAACAAAACACTGACTATCTGGCGACTGTCATCTGACAAAACAAAACACCGAAATACAACGCTTGTGTGGTGATTGCTGGAACTACAAACTATTACACTACCTAGGATGCGACAACTCCGTCAATTAGTTTGCCAGTTATGGACTTTTTAGCAGTGGATACATTTTTTTCGGACCCCTCTGTATTTTGAAGTAGACATATCTACAGTTACCTGTTATTAGAAACTCTGCTTACCCAAAAGCTATTGCACGAGATAGGTAAGCAACATACAATGCACTGATCTAAACTATATGCTGTACACCAGCAAGAGATATAAACTTAGTCGTGTGACTTAGTCATCTGACAGTGGGAAAATTACACTAGGAAGCTGCCTTACACGTGGCTGTGCACCAAGATTTACGGAAAAACAAAAGCTTAGAGAAATTTGCTACCCACTAGTCTACACAGTAAAATACACAGATATAGTTCATTCTTAACAGAAGCGTGTGAAAAAAAGGAAAAAAAAACAGAAACTAAACTAAATTACTGTGTATCAGACAACTGTTGCTGCCGCTACCGCTGCTGGCGCGTCCGCTCGGCTCTGCGTCTGTCACTAAACTGGATGGTCACCCATCCAAGTTCCAAACACGCCCAACGGAGCTTAACTTCGGTGATCTGACGGGAATGAGTGTATCCACCGTGGCATATAGGTTGACGCAAACCGTAAACTGCTACTCACAAAATTGGAATGTCTAGGTTAAAAGGGATCTGAGACATATTTGGGTACAATCGTAGCTGTAAAACAGACAACACGTAGAGGGACTTAACTATGAAGAGTGCATGTGTATCAATCAGAGAAAGAGAATGTTCTCTTCTAATCTTCTTCCCACTGTTTATTAATTAGTCAGTGAGCAGCTCCATCCCAAAATCGTACAAAATTTGCATACACCACATAAATTCTGGTAAGAGGGAAGATGAACTGGAGAATAAAATCGAACTATGTGTATCGCACATCACTGTTTGGTCCTCCAGAAATACTTCTATCATAAAATGGAAAAAAATGGTAACAATGCAATTACACACAGCGCAAAGGACACTTCCTTTAATCCCTACTATAATGCTGTTTGGTAAACAATTAGAAACTGTAAACAATACAACATTTCTTGGAATATAGATCCAAGCAAGTGTATCGTGAGACGAGCATGTAACTATCACCAATGAAAGAAAAACTGAGAATCATTTGATACTGTATGAAAATTCTTACTGGCTACATGATGTAACGAAGCATAAAATATATATACTACACACAGGTGGAGTCTCTATTCAGATTGGTATTTTTGGGGGCAGCACATTGACCAGCAAAAGTTTCTTCATTGTCTAAAAAACTACTGTCAGGACCACAGGAAACCTAATTTCTACAAACTCATGATAGCCACTTTCTAATGACTGGTAAATTTTACAACTACCCTGTTTATATATTCTGCAAATTACATATTTCATTAAGAAAATAAGGAACACTGACAACCAGCTAGTGTATAAAAATAAAACAGTACATAAATATAATATACAACAGAAAATGGAACTGCATAGTGAATATGCAAAAACAAAACTGAGGCTATTTGGGCCGCTGAAGACAAGGAAAAAACTTTACGAGTTGCCACATGATATTAAAAATTAGCTCAAAAATTTATTTTTTAAATAAATGGTACTACAGTATAGATGAAAATGTACTATCCTAAACTGTGTAACAGCTAGTGAAGTGAGCTGCTTCTATTGTCTGGATGATTTCCTCAAGAATCCTTCAATTAGTAATATAATCAATACATTGGTCTGCAAAATTTAAGGATAAGATAGATAAAATAACATAAACTATTAACAGAGGTTCTCCCAGACACACTCAGAAAGCTGGACGCCACATGGTGTGAGGTCAATGTGGCTATAGCGCCAAATGGCGCTGGCCCTACAGCACAAGACATTTTAAGGAATGGGCAAAGGCAGTCTATGTCAATCAGCGAGCAGTTATGGTGTACTGTGGTAGTGTTCTTCATTACAACTTGGCCCAGAGACAAGATATGGATGACTTCACATGGAGAAGAATTATCGGGATATTGGAAGGAGGAAGAAGACTGTCGAGTGTAGTCCAGGATTTTGGTATTGCTCACACATTGTTTCGTATCCATCGGGAGAATTCCAAATCAAAAGCACTGCTACCTAAAGAAGAGGAGGTGGCCACCCACGCTCACCTACAGCAGCAAATGGCCACTAAATTGGGCAACAGGCAAGAAGAGAACAGCAGGTGCAATTGCAACGACATTTAACAGGACTGCAAGGCACACAATTTCATGCTCCACAGTGACATAGCGACAGCATGATGGTGGTCTTTTTGACCACGCCCTGTACAGTTTGTTCAGTTGACGCCCAAATATCAATGGCAGCAGTGGTCCAAAGAACATTGGGAGAGGACCAATGAGGAGTGGTCTCATGTGCTTTCCTCGGATGAGAGCAGATTCAATCTGTGTAGTGGTTCTGGACGTGTCCTCATACAGCGAGTGGTGGTAACATTAATGCATCCACCAACATTGACGGACATGACCGTTTTGGTGCTCCAGTTGTTATGGTATGGGAATCATCACATTGTATGGGATACTGACCCCTCCAATTTTCGAACACACTACACTTACCAGTCAATGTTATTGTGAGAATGCACTACTTCCCAATATGCGTCTGTTCAGGAGTGCAGTTCAGTCCTGAGATCATTTTTATTTATGACAACTCATGACTGTGTCAAACAGTGCAGGTGAAGCAGCTCTTGGAACAAGAAGATATTCAGTGAACAGACTGGCCTTCTGATTTCCCTAACCTAAATCCCACTGAGTATACTAATGATGTATTGGGAAGATATATTGTGGCATATCAGTAGCAGATCAAAAAGAGAAGTGGCGCACTCTACATTGTTGTCAGATGTCTGCCAAGGCAAAGGTGGAAGTCACCTCCTCCCTTCCCCCCTTTCCCATTTTTGACCAATTTGTTGGCTTAAAAATGTCATAAAATGCTGGAATAGCTTGCATGGTAGCCCGATTCATTCAAGATGGTTGAGGAAAAAACTAGTGGCAAAAAACTGGCGGAAGAGTGTCAGACTATGACTATGACTATGACGAAAGCAAATATATGTCTAAGATTTGTGAGTAAATGTGCACAGGCACATATTCTTACATCTCAGCATTTAGTTTCCTGATACAGTCAATCATTTCATCCAATTTGTGATGAATGTCCATTATTATTCCATTGTATGTTCAAAGAGTAATGATATCAAAGAGTAATGATATCACGGACTGACTGTAAGAAGGGACCAAAATCACAATTTCTAAAATTCGCACGTCCCCATTTGTGTATTATAGCCTGCCCCGCTAGCTGAATGGTCAGTGCGACGGACTGCAGCCCTAAGGGACCTGGGTTCGATTCCTGGCGGGGTTGGGGATTTTCTCTGCTTAGGGACTGAGTGTTGTGTTGTCTTCATCATCATTTCATCCCCATCTGGTGCACAGGTCGCCCAATGTGGCGTGGAATGTAATGAGACCTGCACCTCGGCGGCCGGACCTGCCCCATTAGGGACCTCCCAGCCAATGATGCCAAATGCTCATTTCCATTTGTGTATGATGTAACTCCATCTGCCTTGTCCAGTTAGAATCCAGTTCATGTTCGACCACTGAAGTCTGAGAAGACCAAATCCTTGAATCTGCATAGTACAGTTCTCAACTAGATTTTTATTTATAAACAGCCAGCATGCTGCAGGTGAAGTAGGTCAGCTACTTTTCGTTTACTGCAATAAATGGTTGAAATTCCATCAAAACTCATATTAAGAAGTATTCTTTATTCATCAGTGGTGACTAGTTTTCTAATTTTTTTCCATTTTCAAACCATCCATAAGTAAAATATCTGTATTGCCATTCCAGATAGTCTGCTATGGCTGTTTCCAAACAATTGCCATTCCAGATTGTCTGCTATGGCTGTTTCCAAGCAATAAATAAAGGATACCTCTTGATATGAATTTTGACAGAATTCCCACCATTTATTTCAGTAGACATTTGTTGACTACTAATGACTACTCCCACTGGATTTTCCATGAATGGTTGATGGTGAATGAGAATTCAAAACGATTGTTTGCTGTGTTCATTGATGATTTTCTGTATTTAAAGCATTGGTGTTCTGCTTACATAATATCTCAACGAATGTGTAACTGACAAGTCTTCTGAATGTTGTGTCAGACCTCAAGGGGAGCTAGTGGTCTACTTAGAGCTGGAGGTGGTATACTTCTGAGACATGGAAGCCATAGGGTGTCTGTACCCCAAAAACACCCTGTATTTATTTGTATTGACTGACTGAACTGTATGAAAGCATTATTGATCGAAGTCAAACAGCAGTATTCAGCTGCATAGTGTACTAGAGCTAAGGCTGTGGATCTTAAAACATGAGCATTAGAACCCCATAAGGTACCAGCAAGTCTTTGAAGAATGTTTCTCCTTTTGATTTAGCAGTTTCATTTGAAAGATGTTATTTGTAAGTTAGAGTTCTAGCCAGTGTTATTCCCAGGTGTTTTGGCGCACTGCAGTACAGAAAGACTTGTCCTCTGAATCTGACTTCTGGTTTATAACCTGCCTGTCAATTGCATAGGTGAAATGCAGAAATAACTGCTTACTTAGGATTTATGCGGAAGAACCATTTCTTGAAGTATACACCTGGATAAGATGGTTACAGCAGAAAAAAAGTTGGAACTCTGGGCCACCAAACAAACGTCATCTGCATAAATGAATTTTCTTGAAGATGTAAGTTCTTTGTGTACAGATTGGAAAGGAAGGGAGTCAGAAAATAAATCCTAGAAGTAAACTGTCATTTAGTTTAAATACTCTGTTTCTGTCATTGTCAGAATATATTAATTACTTTATTTAAATGTCAAGTTCCGTAGGACCAAATTGAGGAGCAAATTTCCAAGGTCATGGAACGTGTCAGTACATGAAATTACGACGTTAAAGTAATAACAAATAAAAATAAAATGTTTATGAACCCAAAAAAGTCAAAAGTTTAAGTAAACACAGTCAACAATACAACAAGAATCAGCTTAATTTTTCAAGGAACTCCTCGACAGAATAGAATAAGTGACCCATGAGGTAACTTCAGTTTCGATTTGAAAGCAAGTGGATTACTGCTAAGATTTTTGAATTCTTGTGGTAGCTTATTGAAAATGGATCCAGCAGTATACTGCACACCGAGGCCAATATCAAAATACCCAGACTCGTGAAAAGGAGTCAACAAGAGGTTCACAAACTTACACCATTTATTGCCTGAACTGCCCATTTCCGAGCCAATGGGAAGAATGGGAAGAGTTACTCCAAAATATAATACCATATGATATAAGCGAATGAAAATAAGCAAAGTATATTATAGACTAATTGTTATGTCGAATAATCACTCACTTCAGATACTGTTCAAATAGTAGAAATGGCAGCACTAAGTCTTTGAACAAAATCCTGAACATGGGCTTCCCATGGCGATTTACAATCTATCTGAACACCTAGAAATTTGAACTGTTCAGTTTCACTAATAATATGCACATTCTGTGAAATTAAAACGCATCGTTTTGTTGAATTGTGTGTTAGAAACTGTAAGAACTGAATCTTACTGTGATTTAGCGTTAATTTATTTTCTACAGGCCATGAACTTAGGTCATGAACTGCACTATTTGAAACCGAGCCAATGTTGCACATAACATCGTTTACTACCAAGATAGTCCTAGCATCAAACAGAAATATTTTAGAGTTATCTGTAATTTCATGATTTTAAACATGGCTGTGGCAGCAACTGTTAAAATTCTTCACAATAAAGGATGACAGCCAAAAACAGTTGCAGGATAAAATTTATTAAAATTCTTGACCAAGGTTTCGGTACATATAAATATACCTTCATCAGAAGTAAAACTACCTGAACAGAGAGACACATTCATTAGAAAAGCCATATCAACGAAAGTGAGAAACAGAAGCTTAAGTAACAGTGAAATTACTACAGTAATGTAGGCACAAAATCATTAGTACTTACTAAAATTACATCATGTAATGGAGAATAATAAAAACAATTATGCCAAAGGCGTCATCAGTAATTAAAACACCATCTCCATTTGTACAACATGTGTAATGAGCACAGGGTCAAAGCGAACAGTATTAGCAGCATTACTTCACTTATGAATTATTGAGACATGAGTGTGACAGCACTAGGGCAGATGGTTTCGCCGAGAGATGGCACTTGCATGTGCCAGACTCGCGCATATTAAAATTAATAAATACATACATAAGCGCATCAAAAAATTATTAAAGGTTGTGTTAATGCAAACTCTGTCTTAATAAGTAAAACATATCAGGCCAATTAAAGACATTTATGTAAAATAGAAATATATATCCAATTTATCTTTTAAAAGATTATTATCTTTTAAAGATTATTTTAACTTTCATGTAGACAGTATTTGGCAAAGTGTTAATGAGTGGTTACACAATCGTAAGGTTGAAATTCAGTGTAGGCATGATTTTAAACTTCATAAACTGGAAAATGTTACCCCAAAATCTAATGTTGTTCATGCAAAAAGAATTGTCAATTGCGAACACCAATTTTTCGACAGAGTAATAAACAAAACTTCTATAAGCTTTACCCCTCAAGAAAGCGCCATGCTAGCGAGAGGTTTTAAATATAATTTCATGCCTAATATTAACGATCCTAAAGTGGTAGATAATTTTATTGTTGACCTTAAAGTTGGTCTTGATTCCGTAAAAACTGAAAAATCCCAACAAAATAGGATTGCTCATGAATGTAGCGCAATTATAGAAAGAGAGGTCAAGTCGGTAAAAAACAGTGATTTAAAACAGCGAGGGGGTAACATTACTACTAGTATTAACCGTAAACTAAAAAATAATGAGGCTCTCATCACTAAATCAGATAAAGGTAATTCGCTTGTTGTTGCCTATAAAAGTGAATATATTGCTAAAACTTTGGCTTTTTTCGAAGAAAATGGTATATTTGAAATTGAGCAGGATCATACCCCCATGCTACAAAAGCAAATTAGGGATACGTTAAGAAGAAGTAAACATCTTATGAAAGGAGTTTCAAAAGAAAACCTTAATTAATATGAACCCTAGAGCACCTATGCTTAGAAGTCAGTTTAAGGTACACAAAAGTCAACACCCAGTTCGTCCCATCGTTAACGGAATAAAGAGCCCACATCATAAACTAGCGAGATTTTTACACACTAAAATTAAAGAAGCCTTTGTTTTTGGAAACAACTACTCTGTTAAAAATAGTGCTGAGGTAATAAACAAGATAAAATCGATAGAGATCACTTCTTCCTCTCGTTTGGTTTCTTTTGACGTCGTAAGTTTATACACTAATGTTCCAGTGGATATCACTCTTAAGATTATTGAAGATAACATTCGACAACATAAAACTCTAAGTGAGCTACAGTTGTCGGAACTTATGTCACTACTGCATGTTGTACTAGATCACAATTACTTCCAGTTTAATGGTAAAATGTATGAACAACCATTCGGCTTAGCCATGGGTTGCCCGTTAGCTGGCATCTTAGCTGACATCTTTGTGAATGCACTAGAAGAAAATTTCTTCAAAAACAATCCTACGTTAGGCAATAAGATTTCTTTTTATGCTCGTTATGTTGATGATATACTCATACTGTTTCAAGGGTGTGACCAAGATCTACAACAACTGTTTCATGTTTTCAATAGTTTCCATGAGAAAATGAAATTCACAAAAGAGATTCAAAATAACGAGAGAGAACTCCATTTTCTTGATTTGAAACTAAAGTTATCGGGTAACACTATTAGCTTCGACATTTTTCGTAAAGAAAGTTTTTCTGATAATATTATTCCAGCAGATTCCTGTCATCCTCAAACTCACAAGATCGCCTTTTTTCATTCCGCAGTTCATCGCGCTGTGAACACACCTTTAGCACAGAATTGTTTTGAAAATGAAATATCTTTATTAAAATCAATAGCTACTAACAATGGATACGACCCTACATTAATTGACCAAATTGCTAAGAAAAAAACAGCTGTAAAATTTTCTACTTTAGGAGATAACAGGGAAAAAAAGTATGAGAGTAATAACTTTATTTCTATTCCATTTTTAGGGAACGTTTCATATAAGATAAGAAGACTTTTACAGAAACAGTACGGTTATAGAGTTGCCTTTTCCGTAAATAACAGCCTGAAACGTAGAGTAATTCATAATATTGGAACACGAGAAGAACTCAGCACTAAGTCCGAGGTATACAAAATTACGTGTAACGACTGCCCAAACTATTACATAGGGCAGACAGGTAGACCCATTAAAGTTAGGTATAAAGAACACTTGTTAGGTAAAAACGGGGAAAACGTATATAATTCCACCTTTGCTGAACATCTATGGCTCTTACGGCACACGCCAAGTGAACTGGACGACGTAGAGCTGCTTCATGAAGCTAATAAAGGTTACAAACTAGACTTGCTCGAAGAATTAGAGATTTTCAAGCATCTGTCTCTAAAAGACGGTTTTGTTCTTAATGAACAGGTGCAGCTTCGAAACAAAAATTTTTTAGACAGTTTCAAACCCCTCATTGCCTTAATGTAACATAGTCTGGCTGACTAGTAGTTATTTTCTTGCTTGTTAATGCCGGTGAAATGCACTTTTCCTGTCTTGTTGGGATTCTACGTATTGTGATGTTTGTTTGTTATGAATTTCAATGTGTATGTATGGTTAAATGACTACTATGTTTTATTCATAATGACAGATGTTTTCGTTTTATTATAACATTTTTTTGGTTGTTTCGCTAGTATGTATTTCGCTGCCTACGTTACGTGAGACTCTCGCGCATTACACTAGTGCCCTCTCTCGTCAGATGTTCCAAGCGCAAGTTTTATCCGTTTGACACTAGGATACAGATAAATTGGATATATATTTCTATTTTACATAAATGTCTTTAATTGGCCTGATATGTTTTACTTATTAAGACAGAGTTTGCATTAACACAACCTTTAATAATTTTTTGATGCGCTTATGTATGTATTTATTAATTTTAATATGCGCGAGTCTGGCACATGCAAGTGCCATCTCTCGGCGAAACCATCTGCCCTAGTGCTGTCACACTCATGTCTCAATAATTCATAAGTGAAGTAATGCTGCTAATACTGTTCGCTTTGACCCTGTGCTCATTACACATGTTGTACAAATGGAGATGGTGTTTTAATTACTGACAACGCCTTTGGCATAATTGTTTTTATTATTCTCCATTACATGATGTAATTTTAGTAAGTACTAATGATTTTGTGCCTACATTACTGTAGTAATTTCACTGTTACTTAAGCTTCTGTTTCTCACTTTCGTTGATATGGCTTTTCTAATGAATGTGTCTCTCTGTTCAGGTAGTTTTACTTCTGATGAAGGTATATTTATATGTACCGAAACCTTGGTCAAGAATTTTAATAAATTTTATCCTGCAACTGTTTTTGGCTGTCATCCTTTATTGTGAAGTTATCTGTAATACTAGAGGGCATATCATTTATATAAATAAGGAACAGGAGTGGCCCCAACACTGATCTCTGGGGCACCCCCCCCCCCCCCCCATTTGACCATACCCCAATCAGACCCCACATCACAGCCATCCTTACAATGTGAATAATGACCTTTTGCTGTCTGTTTCTAAGGTAAAAGGTGAACCAATTGTGAGCTACTCCCTGTATTCTGTAATGGTCCAACTTCTGGCGCAATATTTTGATCAACACAATCAAATGCCTTAGTTAAATCAAAAAATATGCCTTGCGTTCGAAGCCTTTTCTTTAACCCATCCTGTACCTCACAGAGAAAAGAAAATATAGCATTTTCAGTTGTTAAACGACTTCTAAAGCCGAACTGTACATTTGATAGCAAATCATGTGATACAAAATGATCAATTATCCTTAGATGGTCTCTTCAGTAACTTCAGAAAACACTGATGGCATACAAATAGGTCGAAATTGTGTACATGACCCCTTTCTCCCTTGTTATGAAGTGGCTTTGCTACTGACAACTTTAATCGTAAAGGAAACTGACCATTCGTAAAGGAAAAATTACAAATATGGCTAAATATAGGGCTAACATGTGCGACACAGTACTTTAATATTCTGCTAGGCACGCCGTCATATCCATGAGAGTCCTTAGTCTTCAGTGATTTAACTGATAAGTCAATCTCCCCCTTTTCTGTTTCACAGAGGAGTATTTCAGACATCAATCTTGGAAAGGCATTTGTCAAGAGAGTTTTATGATTCCCTGTAGAAACTAAATTTTTATTTAATTCTCCAGAAATGCTCAGAAAAAGATTGTTAAATAATGTACATATATCTGATTTATCAGTAACAGAAATATTTTTACTGCGAACTGACTTTACATCATCTACCATGTACTGTAGACCAGACACTTCCTTCTCAATTGACCATATGGTTTTAAATTTATCCTGTGAATTAGCTATTACATTTGCATAGCACATACTCTTTGCTTCTTAATAACATTTTTAAGCACCTTACAGTACTGCTTGTAATGGGCTACTGTGACTACTTCTAACATTTTTTGATATAATTCCCCCTTTGTTTTAGATGATATATTATCCCACTAATCAGCTATCCAGGCTGCCTTTTCCTGCTTGTACTGCATTTAGAATTTTCTAATGGAACACAACTCTCAAAGAGCATGAGAAATGTGTTAAGGAAAGCGTTATATTTGTCATGTATGTTATCAGCACTATAAACATCCTGCCACTCTTGTTCCTTCACAAGGTTTAAAAAACTCTCTGTTGCTGTTGGATTAACTTTCCTATATAGTTTGTAATTATATATGATATTTGTTTGTGTACAGTATATATTGCTTAGTACATTGTCATGTAAGTCCATAAGTTTATGAGATCTGCTAACAACCATGGATTTTACTAGAAGTCGTTGTTGCCAAACAGTGTCATAAACAGCTGATAGATTAAAAAGTCAGCTACACTTATTGGTTTCTCCTCTACCCATATTCAATATTAGTAGTGCTGCAACTTCTCCTTGGTCTAAATCCTAATTGTTCTTTGGGGATGTTGTTGATTACGTCAAAAATTCTATTGGATATTAGATACAAAAGAAATTTGTATGTGACACTTAGAAGTGCTATTGCATGATAGTTATACATTTTTGTGGGGTCATAATTTGGTGTCAGTATGTCCTATACTTTTGATTTCTACATCGGAAATGGAAGATTTTCGATTTGTGGGATATTTGAGAAGAAGTTGGCAAGCCAATTAACTGGAGCTGGTCCACAGTGAGAAAGAAATTCAGGGTATATTGTATCAAATATAGTTGAATTTCAAAGTTTCATACTTGCATCTTTGGTTGCCTCTTCTTGAAATGGAATAAAAAATGCAGGAGTCTGTAGAACAGCTCTTTTTTGGTATTCAATTGTAATTAGATTTCCCTTTTGGCTTACTTGTGTTTGTTCTTGGAAACTGATAGCAGGGTAGCAAGGAGAGAATGAGCCCAGCATCTGGTATCAGTTTACAGGTGAGGCAATTGGGCTGGTTATCTTCAACATGACTGGCAGCAGATTACAGCTAATGCTACTATGCTCATTATGTTCAAGAATACCCCCCTCTCTCACTCCATGCTCCCATTTTCCTTTCGGTCAATCCCATTACAAAAATGTTGCCAAGTGTGTTAATATTAACGAATTCCAAAACATCATTTCTGTACTGGCTCACCTGTTAAATTGGTAAATTTCATTTAAAGCTATGTATCATTTGCTCTGGAATTTTGGAAAGAGTATATAACAGACTCTCTATAAATAATTAAAAAGATTAATATATAAAAGATAATTAATGAACTACTAATATGCAGTTGCCAGACATGAGTTTTACTTAAAGAGGAATTTGTTAACATCGAGTATAGATTTAAGTGTCAGGAAGTCATTTCTGAAAGTATTTGTATGGAGTGCAGCCATGTATGGAAGTGAAACATGGACGATAACTAGTTTGGACAAAAAGAGAATAGAAGCTTTCGAAATGTGGTGCTACAGAAGAATGCTGAAGATAAGGTGGGTAGATCACGTAACTAATGAGGAGGTATTGAATAGGATTGGGGAGAAGAGAAGTTTGTGGCACAACTTGACTAGAAGAAGGGATCGGTTGGTAGGACATGTTTTGAGGCATCAAGGGATCACAAATTTAGCATTGAAGGGCAGTGTGGAGGGTAAAAATCGTAGAGGGAGACCAAGAGATGAATACACTAAGCAGATTCAGAAGGTTGTAGGTTGCAGTAGATACTGGGAGATGAAGAAGCTTGCACAGGATAGAGTAGCATGGAGAGCTGCATCAAACCAGTCTCAGGACTGAAGACCACAACAACAACATATCCTGAAAAAGGCGGTATAGAATTATCTGCTGTTTTGTTTCTCGCTTGATCACTGTCAGCAACAGATGGCTGCACTGTTGAAAACGTGCACTGTTCCATCTTTGTACCATGAGTTCTTATTGTCACCAGCAGACATCTGCAGTGGTAAAAACAGAAAATTTTTCATTCTATGTGCAACGCTTGGTTTAAGAGTAACAGAGTCTTAAACTTATTATGTTTCACTTGTATGAGGCTTCACAAATGCCACAAAATTCTTTCCCAGTATAAAATGTCTGCAAACTATGTTTGCAAAATAAGAAAGTGGAATGTTTATGTCGATTATCATAATGTTAGTTGGCAAATTAGTGCTTAAAAGTCTGAAGTACTCCAATGCTATTTCTATGCCTAATTAAACAGTTGACCATTTTCCACTTCAATGATGCTTGTCAAATGTCACAATATTCTACAATGTTTGTAAAAATGCCTCTACAGTGCCAGAAAGTGTGACATTCACATCAAGTATGGAAATACTAATTTCCACGTACACACGAAGTTGTAAAATTAGTTCCTAAAACTCTAAAGTACTGCTATGCAACTTCTATGCATTATAAAAGTTGACCAATTTCCATGTCTATGACGCTTTTCGGGTGCCACAATATTTTAAAATCTTTGCAAAACTACATCCACGGAATAAAAATTTAATGTTTACATCAAGTATTGTAATGTTAATTTGCACATAGACACACAGTCATCACATTAGTGCCTAAAACTCTGAAGTACATACTCCAATACTATTTCCATTTAATAACGGCTGATATTTTAGAATGCATGTCTAAGGAATTGATTTCGTAAAACCAACCTGATCAGGCTTATAACTGCATGAAATATGTGTTACCTAAAATACTATGCTAAACAGGCAAGCAAATAAGCGGATTAACAATCACAATGCAATTAATTGGGCTTGTTCTTGATGTAAGTCGCAATACACCCTGAAATTAAATGTTATCACATTTAAATTGCTCTCAAGCAACATTTTAGGAGGAATAGAGATAGTGAAGTACATTATACACTGGGAGGTGAATCAAGGGTTGTATCGCTGTAAAAGGTACAGAGGCAAGTGAGTGGGCTGAGGCTTACCCCAGTTCATTACTACCAGCACCATCTCATCATAACACATCAGTGCTTTACAAACGAAGGATTGCACCATAATTTAACAGTAAAATTGAAATAACTATTCCACACTTCGCCAGTGTATGCTTAAGTCTATTACTGTGAACATGATGAAGCCTCAAAATGATCAAATGAATATTTTAGCCAAACTGTATGATCTTAAGAAAAAATAAGTTGCACTGAATACTACAACGACAAAACTAAAAAATTTTCAGAATATGCAAGTATCAACTTGATCAGAGCAATATTTTGGGTAAAATCAGCATTTTTACAAAAAATTGAAACTGCCAAATATTAGACTCAGAAGGCTGAAAATTCGTATGTAGCCTCAGTTGCATATAAAAGCATTAGGTATATGACTCAAAAAAGCTACATCTATTAGTTTTCAAATTATTTACTAAAAATCAAATTTTGAACGAAAATATACTTATTAATGGTAGTTTAAGTATCATTTCTATTTGTAAGTACCATCTATATTTGTAATAGAAATTTCTAATTGCAGCACTGGATAACATTCATGCAATAATAAAGCTGAATCAAGTTTCAGTACTATTGTAAATAGCAATGATTACAAGGAATCTTAAAGAGGCAGTACAGAGGTCACGTTCTACTAAAATTTCTAAAAATTTAATGCAATCGAGCTAAAACTTTTTCAGTAACTAAAGCAAAATTACCTCCATTTATATAAAAATTAAGATGACTGTAGATCGTTAAACGACAGAGTTATTAATTAAGACACATCTGAGAAAGGAGCCATTTAGATGATACTACCTGTGTCTAGAGTGGTTGATAGCAGATGTTCTGCTTGGCTGTCCACTGGGTCCATATATAAATACAGCCAGTGGGGCAGTAAGAAGAGACATTTCACACCAAGATATCAAGATGTTCCTGTCAGTCAAATGCCTGTGAGCATTGTGCCTCAGATGACGGCAGAGCTAGGCAGACTTGAATGTGTTTTCGACAGGTAGGAAGTGAGCTCACAATGATTATACCAGTCCTAGATCGCTTAGATTTCGCAGAAGTAACAGTCTGTGAAACCCACTTGCCTGGCAAGTGGCAGGATTATTTTCCATTTTTAAGACGAGCAATTGACTTTTGGTGAATATAAGTCAGGTCAACACACCATTTTACTTGGAACTTCCATTAGAGGTCGCCTCTGAACTGTTAATAGTGCTGTTTCTGATAGGGATAATAATATTATTATTAGGGATATTATTACGTTTTGTGCATGTGAACTTTTACAGAATATATCAGTCAGTCAAAACTCGAAACTTTTATTTATAGTTATAGTTCCTGATACCACTGATTAAACAGCGATAGGGAACCTTTTTTCTCAGTGACCACGAAGGGTAATGTTGACTTCCAGATGGAAAATTATTGTCAGTATGTTCTCCATCGCTTTCTGTTTGACTGCAGAAATAGTTTTCAGGCTCTTTTAAATGGCAAAGATAGGTGTAAGGCATGCACAGACAATTTAAGTGACTTTTATAATGACATAACGAAGTAACGATCATTGGATTATTACCTGACACCTCATAATCAGACAAGTATAACTGTTGATAATGATTTACAATTACTGCTATTACAACAAATGGCACAGGCCTTCTGGAAGTGTCATAGAGGTGACATACAGTTACAAGTTTTTATGAAGTTTGAAATCAGAATTACAGTGCATAAGCTCTCTAAAAGATTTGTGGGCTGTATTTCCTATAAACAATTATTAAATTAAACCATCATATAACAAAAATATGTGGTAGACACAACATAGCCAAAAGACAAACAAATACTATATTAGGAAGGAAGGAAGGAAATTTACACTTTTAGGAAAAGAGAGAGATGTGACACTTCCAAAGACGATGATAGGGCTAATATTTCGAAAATAAATAAACTTATATATCATGTGTTGTATTACATATGTAAGGTACCTTTACTTGCTATGGATCTTTAAACTAAATATTTGTGCTCCTAAAGTGTGTGTATAACTCATTAAAATACACACAGCTTGCATGTTTATCATAATATGCAAGACCTCTACTAAAATTAGAGCAAAAATAACTTTGTGTTATATATAAGATTTAATACACTTTACAGGCACAATGAGACAGTAAATTAAATACTGCCACATGTAAGTTGCCTGTATTACTTAAATAAATTATAAGTTAGCAGATAACAGTAGTTTGATTGCGTTAAATTTACCTAAATACGTAAAAATTAAGGTTAAGAGTTTATTTATAGAGATGTGTGATCAATGTAGCTCAGTGAGTGAAGTAGCTGATCCAGAAACGAAGGCTTAAACATGCATGAAGTAGAGCAGTCCCACTGACTGCCTGAACTACACTGCCCACACATTTTTGTAGGGAAAGGAGATGTATATTGTAAAAATTTACTTCTTGTAAGTTATTAGGTGTTCTGCATTTAAAATTCTGTAAGATTATCGAAAATGTTAGTCCATCAACTCTTCTAGGCGAATTGTGTGTGTGTGTGTATGTGTATATGTGTGTGTGTGTGTGTGTGTGTGTGTGTGTGTGTGTGTGTGTGATTGGGGCTATCCTACTTAAAAATGATGAAGTAGCCAATATTACCACAATTAATGCTTCAAAATGGTCACCTTCAAGTTTTGTACCTTAATTAACACAATAAACAGCAAAGTATTAGATATTTTCTGTAAGAACTCCACCTCATACAGCTTCTTCGGACAAGACTGTGCAGCTAATAAAACTATTGCTACAGGCAAGCACATTCCTAGAATTCTTCAGGGTTGTTTCACGCTGCCTCTGTCAGTCCTTTTGTGTCCACTACCCTGGTAACGTTAGCCCGGAGGAAACACCCAAGCAGTTCACTTCACATATGGTCAGGAGTAGTGCAGTGCACTTGACATGATATTTTTCTATGAACTGATCTAGGACCAGTTGCTGTTCACACTGCGCCTTCAACTCAGGCATGCAATATCTGGCTGCGACAATCGAGACCTGTGGAGCACAATCTCTGTACATAAACAGCACCTCCAGCGTGGCATCTGCAATGATGAAGTCACCACGTCACAGTGTGTTAAGAACCATGTTTTAAATACTCCACCTCTCATTGTTACTTACATTTCTAGACCGATTTTCACCGAGATATCTGCATTTCCATTCTAAGTATATAAGTACGATGTTGTGACAGGTTTCATTAGATGATGGAAAACGTTGGTCCTCTAGGCGAATTGTGTGTGCCAGTGTAATATCCTCCATCATGTGAGGTGATTTTTATTTTAGTGGTGTTATGTATTCCAATTTTAACAATCATAAACAGAAGGGACATCATGACCACATGATAAACTTATCATACAAACACTGTAGTTTGTACAGCTCGATATATAGTTACTGTCATCCATTGAGAGAGATCTGTAAGATGCTACGAATATCATTTGTTTTTTATAAACTGTTTATTGGCTTTCACCACTTGCTAATTGTCTGAGAATATCTCTGACCTCACATAAATAAATGAGTGCCATTGTTTTCCTTAGGTTTTACATTTTAATAAATGACAATTTGGATCCACACTCTTCACTTACTTGCTTATCCAACTTATCATGTAAATCCGACATGACACCAAACAGCAAAGATCTAAATTAATAGAAAGAAGATTGGAAGATGCTGGCATGTGTCTCGCTAAATGCATTCTGACTGGGACACCCGCCTGCTGTGATTAAAAATCAGTTAATACTGGTTTTCAACAGGAATTTCAGTGTGAATAGAGTAGAAACAATTGTAGTTACCATCGTAATTAGATACTTTCATTGATCCCAGATAGACAATTTGATACTCCCACTAACTGGTCAAGAGAAAGCAAGTCAGATGGAACTGAAATGGCAGTTTTAGTTTATATGAGGTAAATCTGGAATAGCTGAATTTCATACGGGACATTATGTGGCCCTGTACAGCCAGATATCAGTGTATCCCCTCTAGGAAATGGAGTTGCATGCAGTGTACTTTGGAGACATGCTCGCTGGAGTGGTCGCCTTTCAATAACATTGGGTTCTGTCACAGTGTGTTCCAGTTGCACACAACATGCATGAAGTTTCACTGTTTAATAGCAGAGGTATGGCCCCCACAGACTCGCTGGTGCCCATCGAAAAACATAGCTCTGGACATAATGGTCATTTTCGCCCACAGATGACTTGGTGGCACAGGACGCAAGCAAGCAGCTTGCTGATTAAGGGGAAACCACGCTACTACGCGATATGCCAGCGCCAGAGGAAAGTTAACACCTTGCTGATTAAGTAGGAAGTGTTACCCGAAACTGTGGGAAGAGTTCGGACACTTTAGAGAAATATTCAGGATGGTAGGGGAGGAAACGAAAATTTGCTCACGTCGCATTTGCTAACGCCAAGACTACAGCTCTCACTGGGCAATAATACGTGACGTTATTCATTCTGACGCTTGAAAGACAAGAGGACGGGACTTCCGTGGAAAATTTTCTCTTTTATGAACCCTGGTTAGTTAAGGAGAATTTTTAGCGGAATTACCTTGTTGAAACAATGGAATTAGAGAAAGAATGAAGAGCATTCAGTTTTCAGGAGCGTTTGTAGTAATGGTGGAGAAGAGATTCGATGTTGGAGATATGCAGAGAACAGTTTGATTTTTACGTTTGGAAAGACGCCTCTTTAACACAGTGTTTCCTAGCAGTTTGCAGATCCAACATTAAATCCATTAATTCTAATTGAAACAGTTTGGAAGTTCTTTATATTCCATGTTATTTTTTATCAAAGACGTTATCGGTGTTTAGTTTGTCCATTGTGTGGGTATATTTATAAAATAATTGTATTTTAAATTGATTTCATTTGAGTATCATTTCAGTAACTAATCAATCCTATGTCACGTGAATCCAGATTAACCGAGGCCATCAACTGTACATATATGTGAAAGACTTTGCTCCTTCTAAAACTACAGATAGCTTTCGATCTGCCTTCAGACCATAGCTCACGTTACTTTATTTGCTGTTTCCATCACTGTTGCTCAGGCATTTGCGCCCTTGAACAGAATAATGGAAAAAAAGAAAGAAATCAATCAAACAACAATAGCTTACATGGTTCCTCCTCATTATAATAATTATCTTTCAACATCTATAACCTTCATTTGTACAATGATACTCCCTTGTAACCTTTAATATTCTCAGGACGTATAGAAGAATAATGCTAGAAAATTGGCAATAAACATTATCGTATTTTACGAGATAAGACACACTGACATTGCAGTGTGTGGTTATGTATAATAAATTAATGTCATCATAGCATATTTTGCAGCTTGATGGTAACAAATACATACCTATCCCAAGTTAAACAAATAATACTTTGCAACAAATACTTCCCAAGTATACATTGTCCCTACATGATCAGTGTGAGACTTCGCTATACTACGCTAGTAAACAAATGATGTAGAAAAAATCCACTCATAAAACATCGCTAAATTTATACTGCAAAAACGTCTACAAAGATCAGTGCAAGACGGCATACTTATCCCAATAGATTTGAATGCAATACATGTGGCATTCAAAGCATACAGGGAATATTATTTGTGAAATACTGTAGTATGACAAATGAGGTTGATGTGGAATGAAGGCGATTGACTGTGTTTTAAAGTGCAATACGTATGATCAGTATTGTCGCTACGCCAGAGTATTGTGTGTGTATAATGTATGAGATGAAACTAAAACTAATTGGAATAAATTGATATTTGTACATGTTAGATTATGTGTTTAACTCTGTCATGAGTATTATTATTGTTATTATTATTATGTTTCCCATGGA
Source organism: Schistocerca cancellata (assembly GCF_023864275.1). Taxonomy (NCBI): domain Eukaryota; kingdom Metazoa; phylum Arthropoda; class Insecta; order Orthoptera; family Acrididae; genus Schistocerca; species Schistocerca cancellata. The sequence continues at coordinate 1,096,985,485 of NC_064627.1, forward strand.
ATAGATGTTAGTTAATGGAGCTTAATATCATAGTCTTCGGCCAGGAAGATGTGTCTCAGGCTATTCTTTATTTCATAAGATGATACCTATTCTCATATATGTCCCATGTGCTAAGTATCATGTAAACTGGTGTGCCTGTTGCTATATGTTACAATGTCACCAGAACACTGACACTAAGATATAGACAGTCTGCTAGGGGAGACTACATATGTTACACTTGCCACTCAATATACACTGTCAGTCAAAGTCACAGTGGTGCCATTTTTTTTCTCTACTGCTGTAGAAATTCAGTTGCAACTATAGTGCTACGTATGTGTTTTCATACTCGAAATCTTTAATAGGGAGTGATTTATGTCTGTTCTAGATGCTGCTTCTTTTTCTTAAGACATACAAAAAACATTGCGTGTCGGACTGAACACTATCTCGGTAACATAGTTTTTTGATGTTATTGTGGCGAAAAATATGTTGCTCCTGCTGCCTTAATATGACACTTCTATACTGCTAACACTTAATACGTTTATACTGTCCTTCCCAGCATCAAACTAGAACAGTCCAGTCCACAGTTATAAATCGCATCTGAAAAGCACATTCTTCAGTGGAGGACATTATAAATGTATTGTATTTTTTCGAATGGACAGACGTTTAATGCATGCTCATTTTTCTTGCATTAATGCCATTTTTCCATATGACAGTATTTATGAAATAATTGTTTTTATATGTGTTAAATTTGGCACATGTGTATGGCTATGAAATCATCCAGTTTGGGACCCACTCAAATGCGATGTTGCATTGTACTTCTCACACTGCCAATGAACAAATTTTTCTCATTTTCACTTACTTAATACATTTTCTTAGCAGCAAAACATATCACATCATATCCCTCCTGGCTTTTACTGATTGGTTCTTTGACTCTTAGTGTATGACAGTTTGTCACACAAGTGCTTCCACTCTATTTCACTCAGGTGAACATTTCTATGATGCAATACATTCTCTGTCTCAGTTACCACAGATTCAATGTCTGATGAAATGCTGACAGTGATATGCTGTGAACCACAGTAGCTCAAACATTCTCATGAATGGCAACTTTGCACTAATGACTATGCAAACCATACACTGAGCATGCTGAAACTTTAATACCTCCAAATTTTTATATGAGAACTCTTAAATATTTTAAGTAAAACAAACGCTATTAATGTTATACATCTTTGTTCTTCATATCTCCATAGTTATTTCTCAACACAGTAACCCAGGCAATGAACACATTTCTCCCATCAAGAGAAGAGTCTGTTGATACTGCCACTGCAGAATTTTTGATGGAGCCACAACCTTACCTCTGCTTACACCGCTTGTCACTATCAAAGCAAAGCCCCCAAAGGCGTTCTTTAACTTTTAGGAGAAAATGAAAGTCGGATGTGGAAAAGTCATGACTGCATGGAGGATGATCGATGGCAGTGAACCTAAGGCGTCGGATTATTGCAGATGATACAGCAGCTCTATGTCGTTTGGCATTGTCATGCTGAAGGAGAGGGTGCTTCATGTGTGGACAAAGTTTCGAGTTCGAAACTCGATTAAAGCATATTGTTTCTCATGCACCAAAATATTTAGATTATACACTGCTATGTTGCACAATATAATTTGGAGCCTAGCAGCAGAATGCTGAAAATATGTAGACATGAGAAATAAAGATATAGCATGTTGATAACTTTTCTTTTAAAACTTTTAAGAGCATAAAAAATATGGAGGCATTATTTTTCACCACACCCTAGTATGTGCAGTCCCTCCCTACCCTAGGTGCTGTCTAACAATCATGATTGCTTGCATTGCCCTGGAAACTGAAAGCCATTCTGAATTCTATAGTATTCTCACATTGCAAAGCACTGTTTAAGAGATGATACAGAACTGCCTAGTACACACCTAATTGTTTCATCAATAGTAATCTGTGGAGAACATATGATGTTTTTAACCCTACAGGGGACTGCCCACATCTATAAACAGTAATACTGTCCAACAATTCTACGATTTGGTGCTAAAATCATGATTCTTTAATGTTGGTCGAATCTACTTATCTTGGGTGGAATAATGTGACACCTTTTTACTGCAGTGGCATAGTATCAATGTCGATAAATTCTGGTACTGTTTACCAATTCAAAGTCTTAGCACTAAAATGGTACCTCATTAATGTTGACCAGCAATTTTTTTCGAAAGAAGTGTTAAGATCGTTATATAATCCATAGTTTTTTTTAGTGGCGTCAAATCCAGAATTTAGTAGGATAAGCCATAAAATTGGCAAATTGCTAAATTAGGCTGTAGTATTTGCAGGAAATTGGTAGGATAGGTCGTAAACTGGTAAACTGGCAGGAAATTGTTAGGATATGATGTAAAATTAGCAAACTGGCAAGAAAAATTGGCAAATTGGTAGTGTTAGGATTACTATTTATTCAATACTTCTTTATATTTTTTCTTAATGGTTTCCAATTTTTCTGCACTAAATTTTCTCAGATACGCAGGATGTTCCATTTCTGGGAATCTATAGCAGTTTTATCTTGACACCACATCTCTCTAGAATATACTGTCTTTTCTACTATTAAAACACATCTCCTCTATATTTATCTAGCGGCTAGAAAGTGTCCTTTGTACTGAAATTGTGGATAAAAGCTTTATAGATAGAGTCTTAATAGGTAAAATTGAGGCCACCTCTTCAGATTCTCTTGGTATAGGTGATACAGTGTTACCTTGTGTCTCGCAGGATCATTGTGTAGGTTTCTCAGAGGTGTCACATTAATTTAGAAATCTGCAAGTTATGCAACTCAGTACAATACAACAGCCATCACATGGAGACAACATTCAATGAAGATGGATAGTTTTCACATAATTAGAGCGACGCAGTGCACCTCATAGAAATTCATATGCTTTTAATTAACAGGTTACATTATCATAATCAAACACTGGATTTTTTGCAACGATTTGCATTGTATCAGGCCAATGAGTAGGCTGGCAGGCGTCATCATTCAGAAATGGTGAGTGATCAGACCCAATTAATTCTCACTATATAATGTTGTGTAAAGCAGGAAAGTGATCGCACAGAGTGTCTCAGAGGGATTCTGACTCTTGATTGAAAAGTAGTTAACGAAAGAACATCAACAGTGTCCAGTCGTTCGCCTCAGAACAATCAGCTACCAACCTCGCCTATTTTCCCCTGAAAAATATATAAACCACATAGTGAACTGAATAAATGATTTGGAGACAGGGTGGTGGCTCATACTAAATGGAGGACTCATCAGAATATATAGAAATGAGTAATATTTGAGAAGCAAGCAGTTAACAAATTACCTAAGCTTAATCACCCAAGAACAAGAGGCAAGTTAATAATGAAATGAGCTCTTTCGTATTTTTCAATGGCTTCATATTCAGAAGCTATAAAGTTTCCGTAAGCATCGATGTATCAAATATGTTCTTTGGGTCTTCAGAGAATATTGTCTTTCAGTATATGGTTTTTAAATAAATGAATACATTTTCTCTTATTAGACACCATAACATAATCAATTAAATAAGGAAAGTTAGAGGAAAAAACAAACAATAAAAAACATTACAGTGGTGTACCTATAGCTGATGTAGGTTCACTGTCTGGAGCTTACTACTCCAGTTGTTCTGGTACAGTAGCACTGCCCACTTTTCCTTTCAATGCCATATATTGAAGGATGACTATCATTTCTTTCCCTTCCCAATTAGATGTTGCCCATGTGTTTTGTGCAAATCTCTGTATTCAGAACATCAACGAAGCTCACATTAAAATGATTTTTGATTATTCTTTTTAGTTTCTTGTTCGTTTGTTGGTTTACACATGACCAGTCATAGCTATGTGGTATTCTCAAACAAGAACGTTCCTATATTTCAGATACATTAAAATATTTTTAATGACTGAAGAGCAATTTTGGTTTTATTTTTTTTTGTCACATCGTATGCACCTTCATAAATAAGAGCATAATGTTCCTTTGTCAGTTCATGCAAATCATTGCAATTGTACAGCATTTTCGTCATAGAGGCTCCTGGCAGTATCTTTACTTGGATTTCGTATTTATTTGCACTAAAGTGCTTCATGTTAACTGTGCAATTTTTGACATGACTTCCTGATAAAATACACACTTTAGGTTTGGACAACAAGGATTGTCTATCTGCAATGCTGGTTTCTGGTACAGGTATGGGTGTAGTCCCCATCGACTATTTTGCCTCCAAGGCATAATGTACACTTGTGTGGTAATCTCTGTTTTCGGTAGGATGGTATTATTTGTACAATTTGAAACATTATCTTTTCTTTCAAATGCTGCGTAAAGTGACTCTGCTCCTTGCATGGCATTAAACGTGGTTTCCACATTCAACAAATGTGACACCACTTAGCTAACACTTGAGTGGCATCACTGAAGCTGTATGATCAGTAACCCACTCAAGTAGTGGCTAAGTGGCGTCACTTTTGTAGCATATCCAAATACACAGATTCCGTGGCGCAACTTTCAGTCATACCACAAAAGTTAAAGTCGCTTTACCTCTGTACCACCACTATCCTTCCCACACCAAATATTAGCATTTTTCGACTGCCATCTTGTGGCTGGATTTCAAAGCATCGTCGCAATGTTTTGATTCTCACGTTAAGCCAGGTTCACACAAGCAGCTAATGTGGCGCCACAGCTTGTAGCTTTCTATAGTGAAACTGTGAGGTATCGTTCACACAGGATGCCACAAATTCTACATAGCTACTGTTTTCAATATGGCTTCAACTGAAATCATATAGGCTGGTGTGAATGTTATAGTGCAGGTTATGACATTAAAGCTGTGACAATAGTTAAATACATGGAAGATGGAACTCAAATGTTCGATCCAAAAATAAATTTCGCACAGGGATAAATCAGGTGCGATAAACACTTTCTGACAGAAATAACACTTGGAGACGAAAATACTGTCTGCAATGACAAACTAATCAAAAGCTGTCATGCAAATGTGATCTGCAGACACACCACTCTCCCAAGATTTTAGAATCTTACTGTATTCATTGATACAGGCATTTCGAATAACTGCCTTTCAGTTTAACAAGTGCCACATCACACTCGGGAGCTATTTCCTGCACATTTTATGCAATGGTTGGTGTCACAAACCACAAAGTTTATACAACTCACTTTTTTGGTTACATACATTAAGTTTACTTATTTATTCATCCAAAAATGTTTTAAGATTGTGGGCTATGACATTGGTTTGCAAATATTCCCCCCCCCCCCTAAAATCCCCATTACACACTCTGCTGTAGAAAATCAAACATAGCCTGCTGAACTCTGTTTTCACTTTTTTCTGTAATAAATTGAAGACACACTGAAATATAATGGAATACAGCAGCAATTACTCAACAGTAACTGCAACAGAATGCTCATGTTTCGAAATACTGCCACCAGGGAGCAGTGGTGGAAGGAAAGTGGCACAACAAAGTTGAAATTTTTGTGGCATAACAAAAATGGTGTCCCTGAAGTAGCGCCAATAAAAACTGGGAATTAACACATGCAACTGCACTATGCCACTAGCTGTGGCGACGGGTTTGTTGCATGTGTGAACCCAGCTTTACCAATTTTGTCGCATGTGAGTTTTGCAGTGCCTGCAAATGTCTATAAACTGCTTGTTAGGCTAAATTTGACACTTTATTGAATTGTACAAGGAGCAATATTGTTTACAGAAATACAAAAATGAATGCTAAACAGGAAGGCATCAAGAATTGCTTCAAATTGTCGATAGCATGTAAGAAAATGGCCCACAGCTGTGATTTATATACTTAAGAAACTGTAACTAAAAGCATGCACAATACTTCCATCAATGAACCCAACATATCGTTAAAATCTTATGAGAGTGGAGCATCTGTAGGTCCAGCTGGCACCCAAAAATATCAGTTTCTGAAAATTATGTAACAAGTACATAGTTGTAAAGAAAATAAAGTATCGCCTACTTTAAAATCTTATTACTGTCGATAATTTGTATTTAAAACAATATTCCCACATTTTCTTTAAAATATATATATGAGACAGATGTGAAAGTTTGGTGCCGGCCAGTGTGCCCGAGCGATTCTAGGTGCTTCAGTCTGGAACCGCGCGACCACTACGGTCGCAGGTTCGAATCCTGCCTCGGGCATGGATGTGTGTGATGTCCTTAGGTTAGTTAGGTTTAAGTAGTTCTAAGTTCTAGGGGGCTGATGACCTCAGATGTTCAGTCCCATAGTGCTCAGAGCCATTTGAACCATTTTTTGAAAGTTTGGTAAAAATATTGTTATTACTGACTTTAAGCAAACATAAAAAATTGATTATATGTGTTGTATAGCAAATGCACTTATAATGAAAACAAAACAATATGGAATACGATTTCATTAAGTGTGGTGACTACCAAGCAGCTATGATTATATTATGTATGTGTTATTGTAGACTGCATGTGCCCTGAATCATGACAACATGGTGCTTTAAGAGGAACATAACATTAAGTTTCTTCATTGAAGGTGCTGATAGTTCATGGTTTGGCCCTGCAAGTATGAGCAAATAATGGTTAATTTATGTGACAAAAATGTATGATGATTTGCCATTGCAGTTAAGAGCACATCATGCTTTATCATGAAAGTACATGGCAACTTGAATGTTCTAAAATAATTGGCCAGCGGATTAGGGAAAGGAAGTAACAAGGATTCTGGTAGCAGTACAACCTCATATTCACTGTAGCACCAACTATATTACAGTGTCCTTTAGTGCACTTTTAAGAAACGTAACTCTGAAATTCGGTTTAGAATAGCTTCACTATTAAGTCTTATATGGGGTGTTCAAAAAGGCTCTCCACAGTGCCGTATGACTGTTAGCCACGCATGCCATATGATTTTTCGCCTGCCTGGGTTACTTCCCTTCAAGTGGACGCTCCCAAAATTCCACTGTTCCGTTTATCTCAGTAAAAATGAATATTCAATAAATTAATAACTTGTATTTCACTGAGTTTCATTTTGGTATATTCACTGCGGCATATGGCACGCACAGCTAACTATCATATGGCACTGCAGAGAAACTTTTTGAACACCTCGTATAACTGAACTGAGGTGTAAGTGTGAAAATATTAGCTTTTAAGATGGGTATTTAGGACATCATAAATACCATCCAACACATCACACAAGAACTCTGAAACTATACAGTACTTTTGAGAATGAGATATAAACACTGGAAAAATTACATGTGATCGGCAAATACTGAATATAGAAGTGTTTCTTATACTTTCACTCAAGGCATGACTGTGTGTCTAATGTAAGTATCAGATTTTTTAATAGAGTTTGTGTCAGAGATCTACAAGTACTAGAAATTGGCTGTTGTTATTCCAAAGTAATTCACTCTTTGTTCACTAATGCTACATCCATTATAAGTTTGTTTGACGCCATTGTGTTTTTTATGCATAAATTCCACTTCCAAATACAACATTTATGCTTTCATTTCTTCTTATCAGATCCTTGTCTCACTCCTAATGTCTTATCTGGAATCGAAACATCAATGCTCCTAAGCCATATTGAAAATTTGTAACACTAAAGTTTGAAAGTAGTGTGTGGAAAAATCAGAACATGGCGCAACTGGCATATCAGCTGTCAAGCCGCTTTAGTGCAGTCATTTTTATTGCATGGAGAAACCTGGCTATACATATGTCGCTTCTTTGCAGTTTGTTAGTGAATGCAATTATCACTATTTCTATACTCTTTAATTCACTTCCTGCAACTCTTAGTTCTTCCATTAGATTTGTTACAAGTACACGTTTATACATAGTGCACCTAACACTCTTGATCATTACACTCCAGTTGCACACATAAATTACACTTCCAGATTTTAACTGTGGATGTCGTTTGTCTGGGTTGGTGGTTAGAGTCCTTATGTAGGTGATGGTCGGTATGTGTGGCTTTTCTGTACACCCCAAGGCCCAGCATTCCTTCCCTTCTGTTGATATGTGACACATCCAAGAAATTCAGTTGGCCATTATTTTCCATCTGCACAGTAAATTCTATTTTTGGATTTATAACGAACGTTGAGATGTATCAGCAAACAACCAATTCCTCTGCACCCTGTTTCCATACTATGAAAGTATCATTGACGTAGCAGTACCATTTGGCTGGTCTTTTACTGGCAGTCTGCAACGCCTGATGTTCAGCGTTCTCCTTGAACAATTTGACCACAGCTGGCAATGGGCAGTCCTCTTAGTCTAGTTTAGTCTTCCTGATTTCAGCAAGTGAGACTTCTGGTTTCACTATAGCACATGAACTTATATTAATTTTCTCTTTTAGTTTATTTGCAAGACCACGACCATGACTGTCTGAATGCACCAGCAGTTTGCTATTATTAGAGTTCCTAGCTTCATTATTTTCAGTTTGGGCGTCGTTCTGCATTAATTTATGTAGTTCACAAGGCGCTTCATTGTACGTGGTCACATTCACACTGATGTTTTCTTTTTCTTTGTAGGTTGAAAATGTGTTTATTGTCCTTTGCTCTCATTGTCTTCTTTCTCCCATGTAATTTCTCGTTGTACACTCACAATCCATGCTTGGAAGCAATTTAAAGAGGTTTCCATGCACAACATTTGCGTTAGTCTCATTGTTTATATGATTCTGAACATCTTACATACTGTGTCTACATTTCTGTTTTACCAATTTTCGTACTCACAATCGTCACATTTCTATATCAGAGCAATGCTCCTGTCACTTTTTCACTGAAGGATCCACTTTACCACAATGAGAAAGAATCTTCTGTTACACTGCCCCCATCTAATTCCATATTTTACAGTTTTTGCAGCATTAGTCACGAAGTTCAGCTCCCGAAGCAATATTTTGAAGGTGTGGCGACTATCGATAACCAAGCAAGCTACTCTTCAGCGAGTTATGATTTTTGATTTCAGTCTATGTTCCCTTATGTTAACTTTTGCATGTCCTTATGTTTATGTGTTGTGTTTTTTCAACAATAAAAGCAGTTCCGTATATAAAGTCGGGTCCTCTCATATCTCCTTAGAGCATAGAGTGTGATAATCCACAAAGGTATGCACTACACGCTTTGTTTCTTTGTTCATTGTGTTAAACATAGCATGCAGTTTCACTTCACTATATTCATGTTGCTTAAGTAAAATTTGTAGTTAGTTACCAATAGCTAGTTAGTTCCATGTTCCTTAGATCAAATTCATGACAAACATTATGATGTGCAATGTGTCAACGCAACAAGCATAGCACACTCATATACAATAAAAAATTAAAAAAATATTTATATGGCTACTTAGGATATCGATAGCGACATGTATTGCTGGCCAGAGAGCAGAGGAGTATCTGTGGGCACTGCATTCTGAGTTTTGATGAGATGTAGACTATTGATGTATCATGCTTTGTGAAGAATAGAGGCGACTCTGTGTCAGATGCAAAAAGTTTTGTGCAATTTCTTGTGGAAATTGTTTTAATTCCCACTAACAATACTACCGCCTTTTGTTGTGGATACAGCTCTGGCTGCTCCATGGAACATCGAATCTTGAATTAATGTGAGTGAAGTGCACTGACAATGCAGTCACAGTGTTGACCATTGGCATGTGATAAAACATGAGTTTGCTATGGGTACAAGTGCAATGTTACTGACCAACACGACTCCCATAACACTATGACAATAGCAGCCAACAGACAACTTGCTGTTAGACTTCAAACAAGAGTCTACCACAAATTCACAACAGTGTGCACAAAACCAACAAGTAGAACTTGTTTCGAACTGTGTTACGCTTTATGAGTCAACTGTGATTGGGACTGACATTCACCTGCTTCGCTCATACCTACACAAACTGTCAGTTACTACAAAAACTCAGGAACCATGTTTCCTAGTACACTGTGACCTCAGCAAAGTCTCGCATCACCGATACCAGCTTCATCGGCCATAACCAAGCCATTCCACAGTCATTACTTCACCACAGACTCAGCTTCCATCCTAAACTGCCACTATATCAACCAGAACAACACACTTTCTGATTCGCCATTGCAGAGTTTGTATTCTGTTCAGTAGGCACTTCAAATGATGACGCCTGATTTGTCGTCTGGCAGAACATGCCAACCTAACCAGTGATTTCGTATTAGCATTGTTTTCCTGCAACAAATATGACATAGCCAAATCCGTGTTGTTGCAATGACTTTCATGGACACACAAGCTACAATTAAAACAAGCTATCTATGATGAGCAGTTGGCTGATAGAATGCCAACTCAGCTTTGGCGACAACTCTGAGCTACACTTGACATCAACCTCATGCTGGATGCTGCCCTTTGGACACACTATATTGTTACACTTCCGCCACAGCTACAACTGGCAATGATATGAAACAAAGCTGAACCAGTGGAAAAACAGTTGGCTGTGGTGGACAGAATGTTTACAGTACTGCTGCACCACCAGAACATGAATAATTTCACACCAAGCTGCACGTGACGGTCGCCAGGCACCCTGCTGACTGTCCCTACCTGATCCTCCATAGTTATACATGAAGAGGACGTCACTGCCCTCCATTCAAATAGAGCAATGAGCATCCACACCTCATATCAGTGTTACATGGCAACAAAGCCCCTTAAGGTGGCAGCTATGCTGGTACCATTATTACAAAAATGCTGTCTTGCTTTACCTGAACCCTTGACACACTCATGCAACAGTTCACTGCAACATGGTAAGGATCTTAAAAACTTGTTGCAGCAAAGCCAGCGTGTTAAATGTATACTACTCCTATGTGCATTCTGTAATTAAATATGGCATAATCTTCTGGGGCAATGCAACAACAAATATTAAACTTTTCAGGATGCAAAAGAGAATATTAAGAATTATTGAAGGGGTAAACAATAGGAAATTGTGCAGACCCATATTCAAAAAATTGTGAGTTCTTCCTTTTCTTTGCATTTTTATCTATGAAACGTCAGTTTTCATCAAACAATATATTGATAGACACCCAGATATCTTATTAAAATGAAGATGTACACACAAGACAAAAATATGATCTTCATATGACACACGTGAGAACATCATTGTGCCAAAAAGGCACTATACATAACTGGGATAAATATTTACAATAATCTGCCTAACCATATTAAATCAGTAAGTAAACTCGGTAGTTTTAAGGCTGAACTAGAGGCATATTTAATTGATTATTGCTTTTACAGTCTGACAGAATACCTAGAAACGAAACAACAAAAATAAAGATGCATTATGAATATTCTACTTTGTATGTTGCCGCTAATGTTTGTTGTATACATGATTCTTTGCTAAATTACTTAATTATATAGTACTTAGGAATGCAATACAAACTGTATTTTACCTTGTGAAGACCTAACCATGTCCAATATCCTTGTGTATATTCTATAGATTAGAAGGACTAGACTGGAGGTAACACGGTGCTGTGTGAAGATTGGCAGAATACAAGGCCCGAACAAAAGTACAAAAAGGAGGAGGAAAAGTGTATAATGTTTAATAGTATCCATGTATATCGCGAGTATTTGTGTTTTTAGTGCTACATCACCAGAAAAGTAATGGAAAAGAACAATGAAGCCAGAAGAAGGTAAGAAGAAAACTTCACACATGGAGCGTCCACATCGTCATACGAAGAATCAAGTGAAATAATACGTTTGGACAACTGCAACTGCGAGAAACATACAGCAAAATGTGTAATGTGCATGGTGTGTAAAACTGCATTCCATTATAAATGTGTAAATACAAATCTAAAACTTAAGATATGGTTTTGCTCAAAATGTCTCACAGGTGATTTAGTTCACAACCTTAACAGAAAAGACTGTTCAAACTAAATTATCTCAGTGTTATTGGAAGAGATAAAGGTTTTAAAACATGACTGTAACAAAGGCACACAACAGAACGCAAGTAAAATGTATGATAAATTTCACTCAGATACAAGAACTTGTATTAACACTAAAACAAGTTACAGTGTGTGTAAAAACTACGAGAGAGGTGGCTAAAATTGTGTCATATGCATTGTATGCCAAAGAGAGCTGAATTTATAGTACAAAAAACTCTCTCTGTCGCAAAAACCAGCCGAAAACGCAATATCGGAATGGAAATGTGATACTGGTAACACCAATTCCTTTAAAACACCGATATATCGTCCAAAGTAGAGGAGTGTTGGACAACACCGGGTAGATGGGTCAAACTGGGTACCTCGCAACTTTTGTGACGGGTGCTTCTATCTAGCAGTTGAACACTGAAACTACTGGCAGCAGCAATTACATGCAATTGGAGAAAACAACAGAAGCAGAGAAGCACGTTTTCTTATTTCAATGAATTTTTAAAGTTTTAAGCGGTAAATTTATCAATTTTGCTCTGTTTGTTTAATAAGTTTGAAGCAGTATAACATTGGCTAAAGACAGAGGTAAGTGAATACCTTTATTAAGTATATTTCACTGCATATTTTGACGATCTTTCCATATGCCTACAGCAACACATAACCTAGTGACGCCATTTCCAAGTCAACAAGTCGCTGTTGGGTGAAACTGGATACCTAAGTGTGGGACAAAACAGGGTACCCCGTTTTACGGGCTATGTGGTACCAAGTTTTATGCCACACCTCAGAAGTAATGTACACTCTTTGACATAAAACTCGACCGGCGGCCGGCCGCTTCAGAGGCTAAATCCGCGCCGATCGCGACATGGGACCAAAAAACTGGCCAACTCGCTAATTCTCTAAGTCCAGTTATCTGCACAATCTGGCAACACTGTAGACTGCGGCACTTCCTGGAGGAAAACTTGTCCCAAGATAGAGAGAGTCTAGGCTGATTACGCCTGTGGTCTAGCGGTAGCGTGCGTTGTTTCTGTTCATAATGTCAGTGGATCGAGAGCAGCTGGCATAAAATATTTTTATAGCCTCTTCTGTCTGAATGCTGAAGACGTGAATGTAATGGTAGCGCAGATTCAATCTATTTCGCTTTGTGACACACCGATATCAAAATTTTATCTAGTAACGATTTTGCGGCAGATTTCCTGCAGACTGTCCTCCTCTGGACGCCGTATGCGGCAAAGCTCCGGGATCCATTTGCTGGCTACTGGCAGCGGCCGTGGCGACAGCAGCGGCGCTGCACTCCCCCGTTCTTTATCGAAAGCGCCTGCTACCGCTCATCGCTTTTGATGATTTAAAACGCTTTATTATTAAATGTTGCTCCACAGAAAATTTCTACAATTTCCATTCACGCTCAAAAGCAACGGAGACAGACGCCCTGATTAGTAGGCGGGTAATCGGCAAGAGCTGAGTATGGCCCGAAATTAATTTTATAGACTGGGACGAAATTAAACCACCTCACTACATTCGATGAATTTATAAATGCTTCATACCTCGTTTCTTTTCCTTTCAAACTTAATTATTTGTGCAACTTTTGGTCAATGTTTGGATGTTTTCGTCAAGCCAGAGTGAGCATCTGTGGTGAAAGTGTATTACAGTTCTTGTTTCATTCCTTATGGTAAGTCTATGCGATAAACTGTGTGAATACCTTGCAATGCATGCTCTGTAGCAGTGCAGGCACACTGCACATTTGGAGTTCCATGTATGGGTTCATGAAGTATTTATTGTTGATCGGAAGTGATAGTTAAGGTCATCAGATTTAAACCAGAAAAATTTGTCGTTTTGAAGGTTTCAGAGAACGGAAAGGAATTGCTAACGCCGGTGTTAGAAAACGTCTACGGTTAAATGCTATTGCAAAAATTTGGAAGATGGGAACTATATTAATGAACATGTGCACTTCATAAACAACCTTCTGACATGTTAGACCTATATGACGAACAAAGCTCAAATTTATATCGTTGACAGTCGGTTTGAATCTTTTCAGGACATATTTTACAGTGAAGCACCTTGGAATTTGCAAAGCAGAAATCCATGATATTAACTTAATTTACCAAGTCGAAATCGGACGAAGATTGATGTTTAAAGGCATTCTTCAGATTTCGCATAAGAAATTTTTACTAGCAGTTTGCAACTCCATTAATTAAAATGGAAAATAAAAGGTTGTAGTCAGCGGCTTCTACCGTGATTCGAACTTACAGTACAAGCACTGCAACGCACAAGGGAACCTCTGAGCTAACGACACACTGGCGGCCAGAGGCGGACTATAGTCACTGCGATGTTGCCTGAGCCTCAAAACGCAACCTTAAACACACAAACAGAGGAGGTGGAGATTACAGTTTTAACGTCCCATCGACAACGATGTCATTAGAGACGGAGCACAAGCTCGGATTAGGGAAGGATGGGGAAGGAAATCGGCCGTGCCCTTCCTAAGGAACCATCCCGGCATTTGCCTGAAGCGATTTATGGAAATCATTGAAAACCTAAATCAGGATGGCCGGGCGCGGGATTGCACCGTCGTTCTCCCGAATGCACACACAAACAGGTGTTACTTATGTGAAGAACGCCGTTCTTGGAGTCCAGAAATTAAATATACTTTCTAATTGTGTCATCTTGCAGTGGATTATATCGTACGAGTCTTCGATGTGGAAAACGAATGTCAAGTGAATTTAGCGAGGTAACGCCGACCTACACCCGGAAGTAAATGCACTATCAGAGTGTTGACAAATACTTGCTACGACGCTGCCATTTCTCGGCTCTCTGACGAGGCAGCTCTTCAGCGAAATGCTTGCCGTGATTCTCCGATACGGTTCTTCAGAGTGGAGACGCGCGCGCACGTTTGGTTTTTATGCGGCGTTCTCCCCTGATGGTTTCTGCCGTCGCCTTGTGGGCTATGTATACATATGAGACATTCAATTATCATTAATCCAGAATGATACAAGTTTCAGCTTCCGGCGTGGAAGAAGGCTGTTGACGCCGACATTATATCATTTCAACGTAGGGAAAGCAAAACGGATCATTCAATGTTTCTCATTCAACATAAAGCATGTGAGATAAATTTCCGTAACGTTCATAATCATCTAAAAATACAAACGAAGTAAAAATACACCGGAAGCTTATTCGAATTGAATATAATGTAAGATACCAAACGCTTTGCACCTCGATGTCGAATTTGTCCACTTGCAATCGTTTGCAGCATGCACATAGAATGTCATGATTACCACGAGAATGAAGAAATATGTTGGTAAGGATGGAAGCAAGAAGAGACGCTGTCAACAAATATTCTATTCCTCATGGCATTCATTTCATTTGACACGTAAGAAGAGGTAAAGCGGGAATTTACTTTCGTTAACACGAAAGATATGCCGCACATATTGATAACGAGGAAGTCTGCGTCTTCATACGTTTCCTCCTTGAAATCTGTATGCTCTATTATATACAAAGTAGCCCGATCATTGTTTCAGTAATGTTGCCCTCTTGTTTGACCCCGTAACGATGAACAGATTCCAAATGCATGGCTCTGCGTGAAAGTAGCTGTTCGAACCCTTCCTGGGTTGTTTTTTGTGTTTTATTGCTTGGAATTCCTGAAGCAGGCCACTGTGCCCTCCCCCCCTCGTGGGTTAGGTCTCAAAACTAAACCGCTTTGTATCCAATGACATAATTTATTCATACAGCATCAGCATAAGACTCTTGCGAGTGAGAGAATGACAATAACAATCGTAACAAGAACAAGCAAATAATGAATGATGTTTATTCCAACGCAGAACGAGAATGGCTTTAAATATAAAAATCTATATCTATATCCATATCTATTGATCTTTGAGTTAGCACAATGCAAATATATTCTTAGCATTTAGTTACTGAATTTAGTTCTGGATGTTTGCAGAGAAAAGGAAAAGTCGGTACTTCTCGCTAGTGTAAAATAATGTGACCAGCAACTACCCTTTCCTTAGAACACGACTCAAGCAGGTCCTCAAGTAGGCACTGCTGCATTCTGTTCCCTGACATTGCTCTGATGACGGTTAATGCAGATAGTTCCGATTATGAAATACAAAACGTATTGCAGGTTAGTTCCTAGGATAGTAACATTAAATTTGCGTTGTAGACGGCACATGAACGTGACGACTATCCATATTACTCATCAATATAAAAAGACAATATTTTGGGAATTTAGCAGGATTACTCAAAATGAATTCTGAAATTGGGTGACTGACCGCACAGGTGCTAAACGTCGTCAAGAGTATACGATGTCCTAATCGCATTAGGAATATGAAGATCGTCTTCGACAGCTCGCAACTTTCACATTGCTATCTCCACCCTACTCCAGACAGCTCTCGGTGGAGTTGCACTACGTTGCCGATGTTATGGAAGGCCTTCAAACCGACAACAGACCACATATTGAAAAATACAAGCGAATTCTCTTGCAGCGTAAGCTTATTGTAACTAATCTAAAAATTATTGGAGAGGAACATTGTCCTATTCAAAAAAAGTAAAATGTTACACACTGTTGTCGTCAAACGGACATTATCTATGTCCTGTCTTGTGTCCTACTCATCTATAATATCAAGTGTACTATGAAAATGACTATATATAATGGATTATAAGGTAATGCATTGATACCAGATGGTGGGGGCCGGCCGATGTGGCCGTGCGGTTCTAGGCGCTTCAGTCTGGAACCGCGTTACCGCTACGGTCGCAGGTTCGAATCCTGCCTCGGGCATGGATGTGTGTGATGTCCTTAGGTTAGTTAGGTTTAAGTAGTTCTAAGTTCTAGGGGACTGATGACCTTAGAAGTTAAGTCCCATAGTGCTCAGAGCCATTTGAACCATTTGAACTATTTAACACAAAATGACATTAAAAATTTAAGTTATTAACGAGCAGCTAGTTGAGAATATGTATGAACATTAAATGACACGACGAACCGTCTTGTTCTGCATATGGATTCAAACACAGCTCATGCAGACTAAGCAAAGATTTCGTGACTGACGGAAACTAACAGTCATTCCTGATTAGGCATACAGAGAGTGATATACCTCGATTTTAGACAGTATCAGTTAGCAAATATCAACTTTAAATTGCATAACGCAAACATTTTTAACAGCCGCGAATTCCTACCCAGCATCTATTGTCCCTGTTAACTAACTACGAGAGATGTTAAATATTGCTTCTTCACAAGTAACTTACTTGAAATGCCGTGAGGTAAAGCTGTGTGTTGGACACGGATTCGAACCCGGAACCTAATCGGATTGCTATCGAATCACAGTCAAATGTGACATATCGGAATTTCGCGGCAGTAACTAGATGTTTTAATTGAAATGACGAGACGAAACATTAATTTTTTCCTTCCCAGGACTCCAACCCGGCACCTATCGCTGTTATATTCTAGAGAAAACTAACGTTAAATATGGGTTTGTTGCACCAGCAGTGACATGTGAGCATGTTTGAACTGAAATAATATGACGAAGAGTTCAGCGCTCACTGGGAATAGAGCCCCACACATATCGTTGTTGACTACACACAAAGAGACGTCAGCTACCGAATTTTTCTCCACCAGCTGCTCAGAATAGCATCTTGAACTTACAGTCATCTCGCAAATAGTTCTGTGTCTCACTGGGAGTTAAAAACGTCAGATATCGTTAGTGTTGACAGCGAATGAAAATACATTAAAAATCAAAATTATTATCCACCAGCAGATAGGTGTTCTCATGCTAGAGCTTGATAATACATAATTAAATCTTTAGTGCCGGGCCAGGATTCGATCCCATTCACGCATAATATGTGAAGGTGTTGAGGAATCTACAGTTTTGAACAAACAACAAATTGTAGCGGAGCTGTATTGCCACGAAGGGATCAAATTCCGCGTTAAGGGCGGTCTGAGTTGCATTCCCAGTTCAGAACCAATTTTATCGACATACAGAAGCTCAAATAAAAGATGGAATAAGTGTCCTGTGACCATACATAGCGTTTGTGTCGTCACTTGAAATAAATAACTAGTATAAGAATGGTTACTGGTGATAGAGTTTCTACATGTCGCCACTCCAGACTTTATTGTGGTTCAACCTACCGTCTACTTGGTAAAGAAGGAATATCATCTTTAATGTGAATTTTCAGACCACGCAGCCATTATATCTCCTTCACTTGGTGTAGCCAGGAGAGAATGGAATCTGTCTCTCCCTATCTAAAATCATTGATAGAAGTGGGAATCGAACCCAGACCATAGGTATAACAACCTACCATCCGTCCAACAACTACGAAATCCTCTTCTCTGCGAGTTATTTTTCTATCGTAACGCAGTTGCGCCACACTGGATGAGAATTATGACACACAGGCTCCCTGTAGTAATTTGCAGCATGTTCAGTAAATTCATTTACTTGGTTGACCGAATCACCATGAACTAGCTGCCTCGGCTACCCAGTGCATACATTCGACTATTTTGTAATCACAGAAACAAAATCACGTTACTGCCACCTACACACAACTGCCAACATTGTAGGATGCAGAAGTTTAAATAGGAAGTGTTCCTTTCCACTTGAGCTATTCTATTGCGCTATCTGTTACTAGAAAACGTCGTTCAGTCCAAAAGAAAAGCTGTAACTGTTTGTCTCTCAGAAGTCAAGACCTGGCCATATGCATAATCTCACAGTGCTGTGGAATCCAATAGTTCTGGAGGAATAGTTGCCGAGCTCTGGAGCTGTTGTAGCTCCGTGTCAGCTTGTAGCATAGATAAGATGTCGCGAGTTCGAATACATTCAGTGCTATATTTTTTAAAACTCAATTCTGCTCTCTGCTGAAGTTATCAATCTAATGGAACTTTGAACATAATTCCATTCACTTCTCAACCCAAAGTAGTCGCATGTGGAAAAAGGACTAAGTACTGTGACATTTTGTTCTATTCAGGTTTAATAGACAGCAGGCAGCAGATGCATCTCGAAGATGTGCAGGGAGAGCGCATCGTGCCATAATATGTCAGAAAAGTATTTTCTACATTAGCCGTCGTGTGGTGGTGATATTTTATTCTTCTTCACACTTTGATTGACAGCTTTAACTCAGAACAAATTTTCTACATGCATGTAATCAATAAACTGCATGTGCATAATCAGACTGTCATAGGTAACATCAGAGAATTCTCATATATCGTTGATGATTAATTTCTCTCTCATGTTTACTATTGTTTTAACAACACTAAAGGAAACCTTACGAAAATTGTGCACTGTATTATAAGAAATGAAATAAAACTAACCATGATAACCTTACGACGAAAGTATCTGTACACAAGCATGCCTCTATCGACACGAATTAGTAAAATACTACTCACTTAGATTTTGATTGGGTCTGTGTTTAATTGGTATGCTGTGTCATACTCAAGAGGTATGCAAATGTGGCATTTCATAAATATAGTTACGTATTCCTAGAAACCCAAAATTCGCTTGTCAGCAGCGGAAAGAGGCGTTACCTGTTGTGCAGCATTGTAAGTTTTTCAACATTGCACTATGAGCTGAAAGCATTTTCTTGCGATTTCCTTATTGATGTTTGATCTGACTGCTTGTAGCTCTTTCACAGAAGGGATAAAAACGTTTCAGTCAGTGAGACTGGAACTGCGAACCGTAACAGACGCTGTTTCACAGGTCAGCACGTTACCACAGAGCTGGCGAGGAGGTATGGGTCTCAGCTTCCTATTACGACGGCAATAGTAACTAGAACTCGTAAACCGCTATTTAAAGGTCGAGATTAGTTGCGATTTCCACCTGCAACGACTTTCCTGGGCTGAAAACCGTAAATTTTCAATCTTTTGTTACCCTTCAAGCTATAATAACTCAGATTATTCAATGGAAATGACAGGTAAAATCAAGTGAACTTTGAGGCTTAATTCCGTGCACACCAGGAAGTAACTCGTCGATCACAGAGTTGCCAAACATACGTTGCCTTGTTGCCAAATCTCAGTTACAGTACCAGCAGGAAGAAGACGAACCGATGTGATCCTACAGCGGTCAGGGAAGTGACCATAGCTGTTGTCTCCAAGTCGCGGCTGCTACGGCCTGGAATACGTAATGCGTCTGATTCGCTTTCTGTAACTAGGTTTAGGGACTGGAGCGTAGTTACTAATAATACTCAGAACTGACTGCAAACTGAGCATCATAAATCAGTAACTCTCATTGTTGTTTTTATATTTCTTTCGTAAGTGCACTCAAAACTAAGAAAGTCATTCACAGGCGTTTTCGTGCCTCGCCGATAGTCGAGCACAACATACAAATAAAAATAAAAAATAATGTGTGTGTGTGTGTGTGTGTGTGTGTGAGAGAGAGAGAGAGAGAGAGAGAGAAATAAAAAGCAATGAGAGACAGTGTAAAAAATTGTTGTAAAGAAATTGAATCATGGTATTTAATGAAATCTTTCATTAAAATGACACGTTCCACATCATTACGAAATGTCATATTCATGTTCTATGGAACAAGAGTTAATCTAATGTAATCTAATCTAATCTAATCACATCATATTGATGATTAGCCATGAAGAGTCATGAATTACCGAAAGTTTTGCCAATACCAGTAACCAAATCTAAACTTGAAAATAAAAGACGACAATTTTTGTAATAAACCGTGACTCCCATCAAGACCCTTTCATCCTTGTTATCTAACCACGAAAGATGTCTGATATACCTCCATTCTGAAGTAACAAAGTGTGCATGCATTTAAAGATGAAGTGCATGATGTGAAGTTCTGTGACGGAGATACGAACCCAACACGTAATCCGATTGTTAACTAAGAAAAATCAAATGTTACGTATCGGTTTTTCTTACGAGCCGCTAGGTGTCTGAATCTAAAATAAGGATACAAACTTTTGTGCCTAAGCGACAATCGAACTGCACACCTACCGTGCATCCACGAATATAGCTTAAGTATCAGTTGCTTACTCATGAACAGTAAGATGTGTGCATGTTTGACCAGAAATAACGACACCTGTTGCGATTGTTGGCAACACATGAACAGACATTGAAATTGCGCGTTAATTTTCACTAGCAGGTGGGTGTGCACTTGATAAAGCTAGAAATGAAATTATGAATATTTTTGTACTGGATCAGGTTTCAGACCCACATACTTACCTTTGGAGGAGACCTAGAGAAGATTGCAGTCTTGGGAAAAGGAACGAAATGACTGAACTATACTGTTCCGAGAGATTCAGATCCTCGAAAGAGGAGATACGAATTCGAATCACAGTCCAGCACCAAATTTTTAAACGTCTCTAGTTCAATCAAGTACAAGTAAAATAAGAGCCCTGTCCCTTTAAATGGCTATCGGTTCATCAAATAAAATAAAATTTTCTAATGTAAGTAAGCTTACTGGCGACTGTATTTCTTTTTACCATGACTTCCGCTGTGTCATTTCCCAACGTAAACCGGCTCTGCCCAGTTGGTAATGAAGGAACGTGATGTTTAATGCGGATTCTGGATTATAACGTCTTTCTCTTGAGGTTACCAGAGGTAAAATAAATCTGTTTGTGCCTCTTAAAAGTAAATGCCTGAACCCACGCATTGCACCTGTGATAGCTCGTTCCACCAGACCGTTGTGGCCACATTACCCAGCCCCAGGAGTGTGCTGTAACGGATGATGTGCTTAGCTTACAAAATTAGTCACGGTGGAAAAAATGCGAGTCTATTAAATGGTCAAGTAGAAGCAAGCTTCTGACGCAGAGATTATGCTATTCTCATGTCAGCAGGATGTAAAGACTCTTCTAGGCATCATAGGCTGGATGTGAAGCCATTTTGATTTTTCACAAATTCAGCAAATTTCTTAGTTCGAGAAAATCCACTGTGAAGTGTGAAGTTGCCGGATAATTCGATTATTACTGTTATTATTAATATCATTTTATTCATACTGCTGCTGTAACACAAGTGCTTGAACATCATTTTCAGCCCAGGAAAGTCGTTGCAGGTGGAAATCGCAACTAATCTCGACCTTTAAATAGCGGTTTACGAGTTCTAGTTACTATTGCCGTCGTAATAGGAAGCTGAGACCCATACCTCCTCTCCAGCTCTGTGGTAACGTGCTGACCTGTGAAACAGCGTCTGTTACGGTTCGCAGTTCCAGTCTCACTGACTGAAACGTTTTTATCCCTTCTGTGAAAGAGCTACAAGCAGTCAGATCAAACATCAATAAGGAAATCGCAAGAAAATGCTTTCAGCTCATAGTGCAATGTTGAAAAACTTACAATGCTGCACAACAGGTAACGCCTCTTTCCGCTGCTGACAAGCGAATTTTGGGTTTCTAGGAATACGTAACTATATTTATGAAATGCCACATTTGCATACCTCTTGAGTATGACACAGCATACCAATTAAACACAGACCCAATCAAAATCTAAGTGAGTAGTATTTTACTAATTCGTGTCGATAGAGGCATGCTTGTGTACAGATACTTTCGTCGTAAGGTTATCATGGTTAGTTTTATTTCATTTCTTATAATACAGTGCACAATTTTCGTAAGGTTTCCTTTAGTGTTGTTAAAACAATAGTAAACATGAGAGAGAAATTAATCATCAACGATATATGAGAATTCTCTGATGTTACCTATGACAGTCTGATTATGCACATGCAGTTTATTGATTACATGCATGTAGAAAATTTGTTCTGAGTTAAAGCTGTCAATCAAAGTGTGAAGAAGAATAAAATATCACCACCACACGACGGCTAATGTAGAAAATACTTTTCTGACATATTATGGCACGATGCGCTCTCCCTGCACATCTTCGAGATGCATCTGCTGCCTGCTGTCTATTAAACCTGAATAGAACAAAATGTCACAGTACTTAGTCCTTTTTCCACATGCGACTACTTTGGGTTGAGAAGTGAATGGAATTATGTTCAAAGTTCCATTAGATTGATAACTTCAGCAGAGAGCAGAATTGAGTTTTAAAAAATGTAGCACTGAATGTATTCGAACTCGCGACAAATTATCTACGCTACAAGCTGACACGGAGCTACAACAGCTCCAGAGCTCGGCAACTATTCCTCCAGAACTATTGGATTCCACAGCACTGTGAGATTATGCATATGGCCAGGTCTTGACTTCTGAGAGACAAACAGTTACAGCTTTTCTTTTGGACTGAGCGACGTTTTCTAGTAACAGATAGCGCAATAGAATAGCTCAAGTGGAAAGGAACACTTCCTATTTAAACTTCTGCATCCTACAATGTTGGCAGTTGTGTGTAGGTGGCAGTAACGTGATTTTGTTTCTGTGATTACAAAATAGTCGAATGTATGCACTGGGTAGCCGAGGCAGCTAGTTCATGGTGATTCGGTCAACCAAGTAAATGAATTTACTGAACATGCTGCAAATTACTACAGGGAGCCTGTGTGTCATAATTCTCATCCAGTGTGGCGCAACTGCGTTACGATAGAAAAATGACTCGCAGAGAAGAGGATTTCGTAGTTGTTGGACGGATGGTAGGTTGTTATACCTATGGTCTGGGTTCGATTCCCACTTCTATCAATGATTTTAGATAGGGAGAGACAGATTCCATTCTCTCCTGGCTACACCAAGTGAAGGAGATATAATGGCTGCGTGGTCTGAAAATTCACATTAAAGATGATATTCCTTCTTTACCAAGTAGACGGTAGGTTGAACCACAATAAAGTCTGGAGTGGCGACATGTAGAAACTCTATCACCAGTAACCATTCTTATACTAGTTATTTATTTCAAGTGACGACACAAACGCTATGTATGGTCACAGGACACTTATTCCATCTTTTATTTGAGCTTCTGTATGTCGATAAAATTGGTTCTGAACTGGGAATGCAACTCAGACCGCCCTTAACGCGGAATTTGATCCCTTCGTGGCAATACAGCTCCGCTACAATTTGTTGTTTGTTCAAAACTGTAGATTCCTCAACACCTTCACATATTATGCGTGAATGGGATCGAATCCTGGCCCGGCACTAAAGATTTAATTATGTATTATCAAGCTCTAGCATGAGAACACCTATCTGCTGGTGGATAATAATTTTGATTTTTAATGTATTTTCATTCGCTGTCAACACTAACGATATCTGACGTTTTTAACTCCCAGTGAGACACAGAACTATTTGCGAGATGACTGTAAGTTCAAGATGCTATTCTGAGCAGCTGGTGGAGAAAAATTCGGTAGCTGACGTCTCTTTGTGTGTAGTCAACAACGATATGTGTGGGGCTCTATTCCCAGTGAGCGCTGAACTCTTCGTCATATTATTTCAGTTCAAACATGCTCACATGTCACTGCTGGTGCAACAAACCCATATTTAACGTTAGTTTTCTCTAGAATATAACAGCGATAGGTGCCGGGTTGGAGTCCTGGGAAGGAAAAAATTAATGTTTCGTCTCGTCATTTCAGTTAAAACATCTAGTTACTGCCGCGAAATTCCGATATGTCACATTTGACTGTGCTTTGATAGCAATCCGATTAGGTTCCGGGTTCGAATCCGTGTCCAACACACAGCTTTACCTCACGGCATTTCAAGTAAGTTACTTGTGAAGAAGCAATATTTAACATCTCTCGTAGTTAGTTAACAGGGACAATAGATGCTGGGTAGGAATTCGCGTCTGTTAAAAATGTTTGCGTTATGCAATTTAAAGTTGATATTTGCTAACTGATACTGTCTAAAATCGAGGTATATCACTCTCTGTATGCCTAATCAGGAATGACTTAGTTTCCGTCAGTCACGAAATCTTTGCTTAGTCTGCATGAGCTGTGTTTGAATCCATATGCAGAACAAGACGGTTCGTCGTGTCATTTAATGTTCATACATATTCTCAACTAGCTGCTCGTTAATAACTTAAATTTTTAATGTCATTTTGTGTTAAATAGTTCAAATGGTTCAAATGGCTCTGAGCACTATGGGACTTAATTTCTAAGGTCATCAGTCCCCTAGAACTTAGAACTACTTAAACCTAACTAACCTAAGGACATCACACACATCCATGCCCGAGGCAGGATTCGAACCTGCGACCGTAGCGGTAACGCGGTTCCAGACTGAAGCGCCTAGAACCGCACGGCCACATCGGCCGGCCCCCACCATCTGGTATCAATGCATTACCTTATAATCCATTATATATAGTCATTTTCATAGTACACTTGATATTATAGATGAGTAGGACACAAGACAGGACATAGATAATGTCCGTTTGACGACAACAGTGTGTAACATTTTACTTTTTTTGAATAGGACAATGTTCCTCTCCAATAATTTTTAGATTAGTTACAATAAGCTTACGCTGCAAGAGAATTCGCTTGTATTTTTCAATATGTGGTCTGTTGTCGGTTTGAAGGCCTTCCATAACATCGGCAACGTAGTGCAACTCCACCGAGAGCTGTCTGGAGTAGGGTGGAGATAGCAATGTGAAAGTTGCGAGCTGTCGAAGACGATCTTCATATTCCTAATGCGATTAGGACATCGTATACTCTTGACGACGTTTAGCACCTGTGCGGTCAGTCACCCAATTTCAGAATTCATTTTGAGTAATCCTGCTAAATTCCCAAAATATTGTCTTTTTATATTGATGAGTAATATGGATAGTCGTCACGTTCATGTGCCGTCTACAACGCAAATTTAATGTTACTATCCTAGGAACTAACCTGCAATACGTTTTGTATTTCATAATCGGAACTATCTGCATTAACCGTCATCAGAGCAATGTCAGGGAACAGAATGCAGCAGTGCCTACTTGAGGACCTGCTTGAGTCGTGTTCTAAGGAAAGGGTAGTTGCTGGTCACATTATTTTACACTAGCGAGAAGTACCGACTTTTCCTTTTCTCTGCAAACATCCAGAACTAAATTCAGTAACTAAATGCTAAGAATATATTTGCATTGTGCTAACTCAAAGATCAATAGATATGGATATAGATATAGATTTTTATATTTAAAGCCATTCTCGTTCTGCGTTGGAATAAACATCATTCATTATTTGCTTGTTCTTGTTACGATTGTTATTGTCATTCTCTCACTCGCAAGAGTCTTATGCTGATGCTGTATGAATAAATTATGCCATTGGATACAAAGCGGTTTAGTTTTGAGACCTAACCCACGAGGGGGGAAGGCACAGTGGCCTGCTTCAGGAATTCCAAGCAATAAAACACAAAAAACAACCCAGGAAGGGTTCGAACAGCTACTTTCACGCAGAGACATGCATTTGGAATCTGTTCATCGTTACGGGGTCAAACAAGAGGGTAACATTACTGAAACAATGATCGGGCTACTTTGTATATAATAGAGCATACAGATTTCAAGGAGGAAACGTATGAAGACGCAGACTTCCTCGTTATCAATATGTGCGGCATATCTTTCGTGTTAACGAAAGTAAATTCCCGCTTTACCTCTTCTTACGTGTCAAATGAAATGAATGCCATGAGGAATAGAATATTTGTTGACAGCGTCTCTTCTTGCTTCCATCCTTACCAACATATTTCTTCATTCTCGTGGTAATCATGACATTCTATGTGCATGCTGCAAACGATTGCAAGTGGACAAATTCGACATCGAGGTGCAAAGCGTTTGGTATCTTACATTATATTCAATTCGAATAAGCTTCCGGTGTATTTGCGTCGTAGCAAGTATTTGTCAACACTCTGATAGTGCATTTACTTCCGGGTGTAGGTCGGCGTTACCTCGCTAAATTCACTTGACATTCGTTTTCCACATCGAAGACTCGTACGATATAATCCACTGCAAGATGACACAATTAGAAAGTATATTTAATTTCTGGACTCCAAGAACGGCGTTCTTCACATAAGTAACACCTGTTTGTGTGTGCATTCGGGAGAACGACGGTGCAATCCCGCGCCCGGCCATCCTGATTTAGGTTTTCAATGATTTCCATAAATCGCTTCAGGCAAATGCCGGGATGGTTCCTTAGGAAGGGCACGGCCGATTTCCTTCCCCATCCTTCCCTAATCCGAGCTTGTGCTCCGTCTCTAATGACATCGTTGTCGATGGGACGTTAAAACTGTAATCTCCACCTCCTCTGTTTGTGTGTTTAAGGTTGCGTTTTGAGGCTCAGGCAACATCGCAGTGACTATAGTCCGCCTCTGGCCGCCAGTGTGTCGTTAGCTCAGAGGTTCCCTTGTGCGTTGCAGTGCTTGTACTGTAAGTTCGAATCACGGTAGAAGCCGCTGACTACAACCTTTTATTTTCCATTTTAATTAATGGAGTTGCAAACTGCTAGTAAAAATTTCTTATGCGAAATCTGAAGAATGCCTTTAAACATCAATCTTCGTCCGATTTCGACTTGGTAAATTAAGTTAATATCATGGATTTCTGCTTTGCAAATTCCAAGGTGCTTCACTGTAAAATATGTCCTGAAAAGATTCAAACCGACTGTCAACGATATAAATTTGAGCTTTGTTCGTCATATAGGTCTAACATGTCAGAAGGTTGTTTATGAAGTGCACATGTTCATTAATATAGTTCCCATCTTCTAAATTTTTGCAATAGCATTTAACCGTAGACGTTTTCTAACACCGGCGTTAGCAATTCCTTTCCGTTCTCTGAAACCTTCAAAACGACAAATTTTTCTGGTTTAAATCTGATGACCTTAACTATCACTTCCGATCAACAATAAATACTTCATGAACCCATACATGGAACTCCAAATGTGCAGTGTGCCTGCACTGCTACAGAGCATGCATTGCAAGGTATTCACACAGTTTATCGCATAGACTTACCATAAGGAATGAAACAAGAACTGTAATACACTTTCACCACAGATGCTCACTCTGGCTTGACGAAAACATCCAAACATTGACCAAAAGTTGCACAAATAATTAAGTTTGAAAGGAAAAGAAACGAGGTATGAAGCATTTATAAATTCATCGAATGTAGTGAGGTGGTTTAATTTCGTCCCAGTCTATAAAATTAATTTCGGGCCATACTCAGCTCTTGCCGATTACCCGCCTACTAATCAGGGCGTCTGTCTCCGTTGCTTTTGAGCGTGAATGGAAATTGTAGAAATTTTCTGTGGAGCAACATTTAATAATAAAGCGTTTTAAATCATCAAAAGCGATGAGCGGTAGCAGGCGCTTTCGATAAAGAACGGGGGAGTGCAGCGCCGCTGCTGTCGCCACGGCCGCTGCCAGTAGCCAGCAAATGGATCCCGGAGCTTTGCCGCATACGGCGTCCAGAGGAGGACAGTCTGCAGGAAATCTGCCGCAAAATCGTTACTAGATAAAATTTTGATATCGGTGTGTCACAAAGCGAAATAGATTGAATCTGCGCTACCATTACATTCACGTCTTCAGCATTCAGACAGAAGAGGCTATAAAAATATTTTATGCCAGCTGCTCTCGATCCACTGACATTATGAACAGAAACAACGCACGCTACCGCTAGACCACAGGCGTAATCAGCCTAGACTCTCTCTATCTTGGGACAAGTTTTCCTCCAGGAAGTGCCGCAGTCTACAGTGTTGCCAGATTGTGCAGATAACTGGACTTAGAGAATTAGCGAGTTGGCCAGTTTTTTGGTCCCATGTCGCGATCGGCGCGGATTTAGCCTCTGAAGCGGCCGGCCGCCGGTCGAGTTTTATGTCAAAGAGTGTACATTATTGTTTTGATTGCGAAGTAGTTGTTGAATGGAAAAAAAACACACTTAGCTAAGGGACTGTTATTATTACTGGTTATGATAATATAAATACAAAAAACATAAGAATAAAAATATAGGCCCATCATTCTCTTCCATAAATACATGATAGGTACGTAAGGCCTATTTGGTTAAATGGCCTTACGTAGGCTACCTAAATAAATTAAGTGCATATATAATTGAAGTAACAGATAATTGAAGTGTTACATAATTGAAGTGCATTCATTTGACTGTTTAAATTAAGTTGTTATTTATTTAAAGCTTTTTAACATTATATCTTGAAGAAATATGGGTTATGTTTCGACAAGCTGTCATCTGTACACCTACAGGTTCACGAAACTTGTTCGAATTCTTAAAGAAACATTGAAAAACTGCTTGACTGAGGTAGTTTGGCTTACCTAATCTAAACAATATCTTTGTATTCCTCAACAGTTTTAAAAAAAAAATTGTTTTGTTTGTCAGTCAGCAATGCCCAGGAATTATCAGAGGAAGACCCAGAGACAGACCTAGAGCTTGGAATCCATTACTGCAGCAATTGACGAGGTTTTAACCCAAAGAAAGGGTTACAAGAAACCTGCTAGAGCATTTCGTGTTACACAGTCAACACTAGAGGATAGGGTCAAGAAAGCTCATCTTCAACATCCGTCTTCAGAGGAAGCAGCGGCAAAAGCACTGGGCAGGTACAAAACTGTTTTTTTCCCAAGATCAAGAAAGACAGTTGGTTAACCACATACTTTTTCTTGAAGAAAGATTTTTTCGAGTCACCCTACATGACCTTCATAGACTTGCATTTGAGCTTGCATAAAAAATCAGGTGCCCAACACTTTTAACCAGTTGAGAAAAATGGCTGGAAAAGAGTGGGTGTATAGTTTCCTGAAAAGACATCCACACCTGTCTTTGAGGAGTCCAGAAAAAACTTCTCTGGCTACAGCGCAGGGATTCAATCGGATAGTTGTCAACTCTTTCTTTGAGCTATTGGAATCAATTCTTACCCAACATAAAATGAAACCAAAAGAGATATACAATGTTGACGAGATGAGTATTTTGACAATGCCCAACGACCGTCCATAGTCCTTAAGGGCAGAAAAGAAGTTGCTCGATCTCATCAGCTGAGCGTGGTGTTTTAGTCACAGCTGAGATATGCATGAGTGCGTCGGGAAACTTCATGCCACCGATGACTGTATTCCCCAGAAAAACAGAAAACCCTCTTCTGATGGACGATGCACCACCTGGAGTGTTCGCAGCTTACCATGAGAATGGCTGGATAAACAAAGATTTGTTTTTGATATGGTTTCAGCGGTTTGTAGATTTTGCAAATCCTTCAAAAGAAAAACTTGTCCACCTAATATTGGATGGTCACAGCTCTCATGCTAAGAGTGTCGATTTAATTGAATTACCAAGGCAACATAACGTAATTCTTTTGTGCTTCCTCACCCCCCCCCCCCCCCCACAACCCACTTGATGTTTCTTTCATGGCCCCTTTGAGCACATACTACGAGCAAGAGATCAGAAAGTGGATAGTTTCAAACCCTGGTAGACCAGTAACTATTTACCAAATAGGAAAACTATTCAAAGGTGCTTTCACACGTGCAGCTGTAATGCAAACCACTCAGAAAGGCTTTGAAAAGGCTGATATTCAGCCCTTTAACAGACATGTTTTCCCAGATCATCTGTTTCGCCGGCAGATACCAATGATTGGCTAGCGCCTCTTCAAGACGTGCCTCACCAACTTCTGGAAACCTCTGTAGAAGCTGAGGAAACTGAGGTAGAAACGCTGAAAACACTTCAATCCCTAGAATCAGAAGAGATTCCAGAAGAAGCACCCACTAAACAGCTCACAGTAGTAGAGGCTGATGGCGGCCAACTAGAAATTCCTCAGCAAAACCCAAAGGATATACAATTTGCTGGACCTTCAGGAGTGTCATCGTTTCCATCTGTCTCCCCTAAGCTGTTAAGGTCTTCTCCAAAGGTAAATTTGGAGGCGAGAACCAATAGACCAATGAAAGCAATATGGAAAAAAGTAAAACAGCGATACTCATTTCTTCACCATACAAAAATGAGTTTCAAGAAGAAGTAAAAAAGAAACAGAGAAAATTTGAAAAGAACACTTTTCAAGTCTCGCGTCCGTCGGCTGTCGTAATTTAATATATTATTATCATTATTTTGATTGTTGCTGACTTACGTGGTTGGCCTTAATAAAAATGATATTTCATTCAATTTTGATTTATGATTAAATGCTTTCCTGAAGTTGTCCTTTTTAACATATTAATCTCAAATTATTTGTTATGTTAATGAACGTTAGACTCACTGAATCTTAAAACATGAGTATATAAGCTGAACAATGGAATAAACTTTTCATATTAAAAAACAGGGAGACAGGTAAATATTTGCAAGCAGAGGAATCTACAACAAGGTATGAAATCTTGTGACGGTGTTAGAGAAAATGCATTAACAAAGTGTAAAGTCACAGGTCAGTCAGATTGTTCAAATCAGCTAAGAATTATGAGTCTGAACATTCAGTGTCTTAAAAACAATTACCTTGAACTTGAGGTAGCAGCCAATAGTGACCATATTGATTGTTTGTGTGTTATGGAACATTGGTGCAGGGATAGTGAACTAAACAGCATAAACTTAAGCCAATATAAACTTGCCAGTAAGTACTGTAGGCAAAATGCCAAAAGTGGTGGTGTATGCATTTATCTAAATCCCAAGCTTAAATTTAAGTTAAGATACGAGGCTAAACCATTAATCATAGAAAAGGATTTTGAAGCAGTAGCCATTCAGTTATTTAGTTTAAAGGAGAAAATAATTGTTGCAGCAATTTACAGATCACCATCTGGAGATACTGAAGTCTTTCTTAAGAATTTGGAAGAAATGCTCATCACTTTCTCAAATGAGAACTCTACCATAATTCTTTGTGGTAACTTTAATATTAATCTATTGGTCCAAAGTTCAGTAAAAAACAAGTTTTTAGACATACTAAAAAGCTTCAACATTTTCCCCCACATATCAGCTCCCACTAGAACAACAGATTCCAGTGAAAGCCTAATACGTAACATCTTCTCAAATGTGGTCACACATGAAGATGCAGTTACAAATGTGAATATAGGATTATCAGATCATAATGTACTAACCTTTAATCTCACTGCAGCTCCCAAGAAGGAGGAAAATAAAAAAGATTACAAATGATTTTTCTCTACTGAAAATTGTAATCAGTTCAAAAATAATTTAAAAAATGCAGTATGGTCAGTGGTATTGGCACAAACAAACACCAATTATGCTTACAATACATTGCTTCCACTTTTGTGACATGCTTTGAAATGTGTTTCCCAAAAAAGCTTTTGAGTTATAGATTATCTGGATCCAAAGGGATCTGGATTGCACCCGGAATTAAAAAGTCAAGTGAAGCCATGAAATTACTAAGTTTAAAGTTAAAAACATGTCATGATCAGCAGTTTGTTGAGTATGTGAGGACATACAAAAAGACTTACCGCAAAGTAATAGCAAAAGCAAAATTATTAAGTAATGATAGATTAATAAGTCAGACAAGTCCAGAATGATATGGAAAATGGTAAAAAAAGAAACTGGTGGTCAAACTAAAGAACAGGAAATCAATCTTAAAAATAATGAAAATATCCCCATAGAAAAAGATGCCATGGCAAACTATGTAAACAATTATTTTGTAAATATTCCCCTTACTTTATGTAGTAAATTTAAGCAACAATCAACAGTGACAACTCCAACTGTAAATACCAGCATGATGGCAATCCCAACAGATGAGCATGAAGTTCTAAAAGTCATTAAATGCTTGAAATCCAAAATGTCCTCTGGGTTGGATGATGTACCTGTATCAATAATTAAGAAAATTGCTCCATATGTTATCAAACCTATAGTGCACATAGCAAACTTGTCCCTTAGTGAAGGGATATTCCAGGATAAACTTAAAATCTCTAAAGTGATACTACTATACAAAAATGGTGACAGACATAAATTAGAAAATTACCGACCTATATCTCCCCTCCCAGCCTTCTCCAAAATACTTGACGAATTAATGAAGCTCAGGGTTACAAAATATCTAGAAAAAACAAAAACTAATAAATAACAGTCAACATGGTTTTCGAGCAGGGACACAGTACAGAAACAGCCATATTGGACTACACAACAGGAATAGTAAGAAATTTGGAGTCAAATAAACCGGTTGTTCGAATTAATCTAGATTTATCCAAAGCCTTCGATACTGTAAACCATGTAATATTACTAAGGAAACTTGAACCAATAGGCATCAGGGATACTGTTCAAAAATGGTTTGAATCTTATCTGCAAAACAGGTCACAAGTTGTTGAGCTGAGGTCATCCAACAATCTTCACAATTTTATACTCATATCTGAACCAAAACAAATTGAAATAGGTGTTCCACAGGGCAGCATTCTGGGCCCATTGTTATTTCTAATTTATATCAATGACATACAGGCTCCAGACAGCTCAGCCAAAATTCTACTATTTGCAGATCACACGAGTATCATAATTAGTGATATAAAAGAATCATTGTGAACTACAGCAGAAAAAATGCTCTCATACATACAGTCATGGTTTTATTCAAATAAGTTGACATTAAATACAAAGAAAACAAACTTTATACAGTATTGAAGCAAGTGTCAAGGGGAAAATATGTGCCTTACGCTGGGTAGCAAACAAATAGAAAAAGTGTGCCCCACAAAGTTTCTGGGAATGCGAATTGACCAAGATTCAAACTGGAATGAACATAGTGTATATCTTACTCAGAAACATAGCTCAGCATGTTTTGCCTTAAGAATAATATCCAAGGTATGTAGCAAGGAATGTAGTAGAGCAGTGTACTTTAGTTATTTCCAATCAGTTGCAAGCTATGGCATAAGTTTTTGGGGGAAAACCAGGTCGAGACTAAATGACTTTTTTATTATGCAAAAAAGGAGCTATTCATATCATGACACACAGCCCACCACAAACTCACTGTAGACCCTTATTCAGACAACTAAAGATACTGACAATACCATCGATATATATTTTTAAATGCCTGGAAATGATCAGTAAAAATAACTGCGATCTCCAAACCAACTCAAGCTACCATCATCACAATACAAGGCATTGTAAAGACTCCCAGATTCCATATGTAGCAAAAACTAGAAGTCAAAAACATGTTAGCCACCTAGGAATAAAGCTTTGAAATGCACTTCCATCTCAAATTAAGGAACTGAAAGGCCAAAATAATTTCAAGCATGAAGTAAAAAAATACTTGATGGAAAAATGCTACTACAGTGTAAATGAATACCTGTCTCAGACTGTGCATTGAAACCTGTATTTTTTTTAATTAAACTTATTTAATTATGTTTTCAACTTCGTAATTATGGTCCTTATGAAAAATCTGTTAGATATCCATAATATGTTTTGTGTATAAGGGGTAGTTCATGATCTATAATTGTTTATCATGAGCACGTACTTTTGTTTTTGTGTAATAAGTTCTTGTACACTACTTATGTACTATGTGTATGTAATTTGTTTTGCTGTTTGTATATATTTGTCCATTTATTATGTGTATGTGTTGTTATGTGTTACGTGTAATCAAATGACAAATCCTATATCACATGTGTGATCTACTGGATGCTAAATAAATAAATAAATAAACAAAGTCGGAAACTGTATGAAATATAGTAAAAAGGAAGCAAACAAAAATTTAAAAAGCAAGATGACATTGTATTAAAAGATGATCATGGTGTGTTACTCAGAAATAGTACTCTAGCAAATTACATAAATGACTATTTCATAAACACTCCAGTCAATCTGAGTAAAAATTTTGTTAGTAGTAGTAGCACCACAGTTCAAAGAGAGCAAAGTGGTAATTCAATATTGCTATGTCCCACAAATAAATTAGAAGTTCTTAAGATAATAAAAACAATGAAGTATAAAATGTCCTCTGGAACTTACAAGGTACCAGGTTCAGTCATATTTAAATGTGCTAATGTCATAGCAGAATCACTTTCACATCATCATCATCATCATCATCATCATTTAAGACTGATTATGCCTTTCAGCGTTCAGTCTGGAGCATAGCCCCCCTTATACAGTTCCTCCATGATCCCCTATTCAGTGCTAACATTGGTGCCTCTTCTGATGTTAAACCTATTACTTCAAAATCATTCTTAACCGAATCCAGGTACCTTCTCCTCGGTCTGCCCCGACTCCTCCTACCCTCTACTGCTGAATCCATGAGTCTCTTGAGTAACCTTGCTTCTCCCATGCATGTAACATGACCCCACCATCTAAGCCTGTTCGCCCTGACTGCTACATCTATAGAGTTCATTCCCAGTTTTTCTTTGATTTCCTCATTGTGGACACCCTCCTGCCATTGTTCCCATCTACTAGTACCTGCAATCATCCTAGCTACTTTCATATCCGTAACCTCAACCTTGTTGGTAAGGTAACCTGAATCCACCCAGCTTTCGCTCCCATACAAAAAATTTGGTCGAAAGATGAACGGTGCACAGATAACTTAGTCTTGGTACTGACTTCCTTCTTGCAGAAGAGAGTAGATCGTAGCTGAGCGCTCACTGCATTAGCTTTGCTACACCTCACTTCCAGTTCTTTCACTATGTTGCCATCCTGTGAGAATATGCATCCTAAGTACTTGAAACCGTCCACCTGTTCTAACTTTGTTCCTCCTATTTGGCACTCAATCCATTTATATTTCTTTCCCACTGACATTACTTTCGTTTTGGAGATGCTAATCTTCATACCATAGTCCTTACATTTCTGATCTAGCTCTGAAATATTACTTTGCAAACTTTCAATCGAATCTGCCATCACAACTAAGTCATCCGCATATGCAAGACTGCTTCTTTTGTGTTCACATATCTTAATCTCACCCAGCCAGTCTATTGTTTTCAACATATGAGCCATAAATAATATGAACAACAGTGGAGACAGGTTGCAGCCTTGTCTTACCCCTGAAACTACTCTGAACCATGAACTCAATTTACCGTCAACTCTAACTGCTGCCTGACTATCCATGTAAAGACCTTTAACCATTATCATGCTGCATTTATTTTCAAATTTCACAGCAACTGCAGAATCTGTTCCAAAGTCAGGAATTTCACCTACTGTGCTGTCTACTATGTTTGTAAAATATTAATTAAATCATGTGGACTGCAAGAATTAGAGCAAGAGGTGGACTTTTGCCACACAATCAGACACCTTAGTTACATCAAAGAAAGCACCTAGATTTTGCAACCTTTTATTTAATCCATCTAGAGCCTCACAGAGAAAAGAGAATGTAGCATTTTCAGTTGCTAAACCACTTCTAAAACCAAACTGTACATTTCATGGCAAATTATGTGAACTGAAATGCTCAATTGTCCTTGTATATACTGTTTTTTCAATGCCTTTGGAAAATACTGATGGCATAGAAATAGGTCAAAATTTGTATGCGTATGTTTCTCACTTTTTATAATGGAGCTTCGCTACTGAATGCTTTAATCAGACAGGAAACTGATCATTCTGAAGAGATAAGTTGCAGATATGACTAACATATGCAGAACAGTACTTCAGTATTCTGCTGGATACCCTGTTATATCCATGAGAGTCCTTATTCTTTAGCAATTTATTTGTTGACTCACCCTCCCCCTTATCAGTATTATGGAAGACTAGTAAAGATAAGAGTTATTATCACTGTAGATTAGATTAGATTAGATTAGATTAGATTAGATTAATACTAGTTCCATGGATCATGAATACGATATTTCGTAATGATGTGGAACGAGTCAAATTTTCCAATACATGACATAATTAAGTTAATTTAACAACATAATTAAGTTAATATAACAACTTATTTATTTTTTATTTTTTTTATTTTTTTAATAAATTTTTGTTTGGTTGTTTTTTTCTTTTTTCTTAATTTATATCTAAAAATTCCTCTATGGAGTAGAAGGAGTTGTCATTCAGAAATTCTTTTAATTTCTTCTTAAATACTTGTTGGTTATCTGTCAGACTTTTGATACTATTTGGTAAGTGACCAAAGACTTTAGTGGCATCCTGCCACTCTTGCTGCTTAATGAGATTCAAAATGGTCTCTATTGAAACTGGATTAGCTCTTCTTTATGGTTTACAATTATATTTGACATGTAATTGAGCACAGAAACCTTTTAGTGTTAAAATTTGTGCATCATTCCTTAGGAAGATCACAAAAGATCACACTGGATACTTCAAGATTTTAAACATTTTTAAATGAGAAAATCCTGAAAACAGGAATGGCTATTGACTTCACTAAACAGTGTGAGAGATGCCATTTGACACCGAATTATGTGAAGGCTTTTATTAATGTGAAACAGTATAAAGATTTTATGCCTGTATTACTCGGGTAATTTCACTATTACTTAAGCTTTTGTGTTTCTCACTTCCGATGAAAGTGTCTTCCTGTTCAGGATTTTTTACTTCTGATGAAGGTATATTTATATGTACCGAAACCTTGGTCAAGAATTTTAATAAATTTTTATCCTGCAACTGTTTTTGGCTGTCATCCTTTATCGTGAACACTGGATACTGCCTAAATATAGCTCTCTCTGTGGAGAATCCCTTACAAAAACCATACTGTGTGGGTGTCAGTAAACCATTTTGTATAGTGTCACTATAAATCCTATCTTACGCCATTTTTTCAAATACCTTTGAGAACACAGGCAGCAGAGAGAGATGGGCTGTTAGTCCACACACTCTTGACTGCCAACTCCAGCACATTGGAGCGGCCCACGATGCTGGAGATGGCAGTTGTGTGTGTGTGAGGTGTGCTTGCTTGGTTGCTTGCAAGCTATCTGGAATTGCCATTGTTTGAAAAAAAATTATTGAAATATGAGGCTGCAGCTTTTTGATTATTCTTGTCTATACCACTACCAGAGGACTGGGATCCCTGCTTCTTCTGATTTTATGTTCCCGTTTGTCTCAATTTTTATGATGTTCCATATAGTTTTTACTTGCTGTTTGACTTGATAATTTTCTGTGCATAATATGTGTGTTTGCATTCCGTATGACACATGTCATAATTTTACAGAGTTTCTTATAACATAATTTCCCTACTGGGATTTTACCAGTCCTCTGTCCCTCTTTGTGTGTGACCATTTCCTGTATTGCTGCTGGCAGGTTTTAAGATTCTCATTTGATCATCATCGTAAGACAGACCATTTGTAACAGTCCAAGTTTTTACTTCACTGTACTTTGTGGGGCCCAAGAACAGGGTCTTGCTGTACCCTTGCTTAGTTTATCTATTGTCCATCAGTCATATTTTACAATGATATTAAACATGTAATGTAGGCAAATTTATACAGAATGAAACAAATTTCTTAGAAATTTGTCATTGGCACATAAAAACAATTTCTTGTAATAATGTTTTATAGACAATCAATATTAATACACAGTGATGAAATATACATGGCCTACATTAATTTATGCAACAGTCTTGCATACTTAACAGAAATCAACAAAGTTATACATTTTTGCCATGGTGCTGAAAATACTAATACACTTAGACAAATTGAAAATTAATTTTTTAGGTTATGTATGTTGACAATACTGCAGAAAATATTTATACATATACACATAGTGAAAAACCATTTAAGTTTATTTGCATCAATACACTTTGTCTGTATTTTCTCTTCCACATTTTCAGCACAACATTTAGTTTTCTGTTTTCCTTCTTTCTGGAAATTTATTGCCACATGAAAAAGAAACTGTTTTATTTCATCTCCAACTTTACATTCGTCCTATGGATTTTCCTGTAAGTACTTCTTCACCTTATATCAACACAGAGATAAGACGTTCCTTCATTTTTCTTTCGAAGGTGCTCTTTACGCTAACTGGCAGTCTGTTGTAAACTAAGCTTCCTGCATTTTTTCAACATATTATGTAATGTTAATTTTGTGTGTTTTAATTCAATGTTTTAACTTTCAACATAGTGTTAATTTTGTGTGTTTGATAGAAATTTGTAATATTCTGCTGTGCATTTTCTGGACAGTATTATGACAATTCCTATATCATGTAAATCATGAGAAGGATAATGATAAATGAACTGAAATGAAATGAAACATGTAGGCCACTTTTTTGGTAACAAGTTGTTCTGGACTGAAACATACACTCCTGGAAATTGAAATAAGAACACCGTGAATTCATTGTCCCAGGAAGGGGAAACTTTATTGACACATTCCTGGGGTCAGATACATCACATGATCACACTGACAGAACCACAGGCACATAGACACAGGCAACAGAGCATGCACAATGTCGGCACTAGTACAGTGTATATCCACCTTTCGCAGCAATGCAGGCTGCTAGTCTCCCATGGAGACGATCGTAGAGATGCTGGATGTAGTCCTGTGGAACGGCTTGCCATGCCATTTCCACCTGGCGCCTCAGTTGGACCAGCGTTCGTGCTGGACGTGCAGACCGCGTGAGATGACGCTTCATCCAGTCCCAAACATGCTCAATGGGGGACAGATCCGGAGATCTTGCTGGCCAGGGTAGTTGACTTACACCTTCTAGAGCACGTTGGGTGGCACGGGATGCATGCGGACGTGCATTGTCCTGTTGGAACAGCAAGTTCCCTTGCCGGTCTAGGAATGGTAGAACGATGGGTTCGATGACGGTTTGGATGTACCATGCACTATTCAGTGTCCCCTCGACGATCACCAGTGGTGTACGGCCAGTGTAGGAGATCGCTCCCCACACCATGATGCCGGGTGTTGGCCCTGTGTGCCTCGGTCGTATGCAGTCCTGATTGTGGCGCTCACCTGCACGGCGCCAAACACGCATATGACCATCATTGGCACCAAGCCAGAAGCGACTCTCATCGCTGAAGATGACACGTCTCCATTCGTCCCTCCATTCATGCCTGTCGCGATACCACTGGAGGCGAGCTGCACGATGTTGGGGCGTGAGTGGAAGACAGCCTAACGGTGTGTGGGACCGTAGCCCAGCTTCATGGAGACGGTTGTGAATGGTCCTCGCCGATACCCCAGGAGCAACAGTGTCCCTAATTTGCTGGGAAGTGGCGGTGCGGTCCCCTACGGCACTGCGTAGGATCCTACGGTCTTGGCGTGCATCCGTGCGTCGCTGCGGTCCGGTCCCAGGTCGATGGGCACGTGCACCTTCCGCCGACCACTGGCGACAACATCGATGTACTGTGGAGACCTCACGCCCCACGTGTTGAGCAATTCGGCGGTACGTCCACCCGGCCTCCCGCATGCCCACTATATGCCCTCGCTCAAAGTCCGTCAACTGCACATACGGTTCACGTCCACGCTGTCGCGGCATGCTACCAGTGTTAAAGACTGCGATGGAGCTCCGTATGCCACGGCAAACTGGCTGACACTGACGGCGGTGGTGCACAAATGCTGCGCAGCTAGCGCCATTCGACGGCCAACACCGCGGTTCCTGGTGTGTCCGCTGTGCCGTGCGTGTGATCATTGCTTGTACAGCCCTCTCGCAGTGTCCGGAGCAAGTATGGTGGGTCTGACACACCGGTGTCAATGTGTTCTTTTTTCCATTTCCAGGAGTGTATGTAGGTCAGACTGCTGTCTTGTTTTGTACTTATAAATGTGTTGTTTTAATATTAATTGGCTGTCTTTAGTAGGTGGGTTTTAACAAACAATATAATAATATAAATGTAAACAGATGGCAGTGTCGTAATGCCAAGTTTCTTGAAATGTTGCATGAATTATCCCTTATGTCTCAGATTGTATATTATATGTATAGTGTGTGTGTTTTTTTTTTTTTTTTTTTTTTTTTTTTTTTTTTTTTTTTTTTTTTCAAGATATCTCTGCTGCAGGGCAAGTTCCCCCAGAATATGATCCCATACTGTAGTACGGAGTGAAGAGTGAAAGTAAGAATAATATACTTGTGTAAGGACTAATTTGGTGGCTGATTTACTGTGTACCTATAGCATATAAACACAGTTGACAACTTATTCGAGATATAATGAACATGTGCATTCCATTTAAGATTTTCTTCAAGCCATATATCAAGAAAATTAATTGAGCTCACACTGGAGAACTCTCAGTTGTTTAGGAGCAAATATGAGATTCCTCATTTTTGAGATGAGAGACTGAAACTTATGTAGGTTGTTTTTTGCACATTTATGATATGATTGTTCTCATTGAACCATTCACTCAATGATTACATATGTCATTTAATCCTTTGATCATGGTCAGCTTTGTGTTGTCAGGAAAATCTGTTTGAAGGTGCTGTACATTTTACCATTAAAAGAAGTCTTGTCACATATATGTACAAACTTGGCACAGTCAATATTTTAAAGTCTTTAAATTTATTTTTACAGAATTCCATTGGTGTTAATTTATCTGTACATTTGATGACTTTCTTTTGAAGTTTTAATGTTCTCCAAATATCTACATCTACTGCTGCTCATCATATTGGTATACAGTGCAGTATGTGTGGGAACATAAGTCCACAGTACATTTTTAGCAAGGTTTGTGTGTCCACTGTATAGCACATTCTTTTAATTAATGTTATCAATGTGGTTTTTCCCATGCCAAAAATTTGTCCACCTCTATTCCCAGACACCTTTTAGAGGCCACTTCTATGTCTACAACCTAATACTCAGAATAAATTCCTCTGAGCTATTAGTTGTGTTTCTTTCATAGTTTTTGCACATAGTTTTCTTCCTGTTGATCGATAAATTACTTTCTCTGAAATACTCTTCTGCCATTTTCAGTTTCCCACTGGCTCT
The DNA here is from genome assembly GCF_023864275.1 of Schistocerca cancellata. Taxonomy (NCBI): domain Eukaryota; kingdom Metazoa; phylum Arthropoda; class Insecta; order Orthoptera; family Acrididae; genus Schistocerca; species Schistocerca cancellata. The sequence goes on from NC_064627.1 coordinate 1,097,026,725, forward strand.
CTTTTCCAAATCCTCCACTGAGTGACTACACACTAATACAGTTGTCATCAGTACACATAATCACTCTTTTCATTTACTACAGTTGGCATATCATTTATACACAAGATAAAGGGTGCAGGTCTTAAGTACTGAATCCTGGGCTACTCTATATTTTACCTCCAAAAAATCAGAGTAAACAGTTTTCCACGTATTTCCAGATTTATGTTTTATTTGAAAACACAGTTGTCTGTTTTCAACACAGGTTTTTTTATAGTGTCTGCAGTACCTCTTATACCTTAGCAGTCCACTTTTTCCATAAAAATGTTATGACATACTGAGCTAAGTATACACTATACTCCCTTTGATGGTCTAGTGCCTCAGTGATGTGTGTTATGAAGTTTATCACTGCAGTCCTGATGGATCTTCCCTTTCTAAACCCATGTTGTGCTTCATTTAAGATTTTTGGGTCTCTGTGAAGTATATAATTCTGTCTTTAATCAGTGCTTCTACTGTTTTAGAAGAAAGGTTGTAATCATGATGAGTCTATAGTTACCTGGATCTCCTTTCTCCCCTCCTTTAAATAGTGACACTATCTTGCTTCATTTTAAACATTTTGGGAGTATGCCTTCCTTCATTACTAAATTTATCAGTAATGTCAGAAGCTTTGGAAGATCTGTAGCACAGTGTTTGACCATTTTTGCTGATATGCCATCTAGAGCCTCTGTATTTTTAGTTTTTATTGCCCCAATTTTTTGAAACTTCCAGTTCACCTTCAGGAAGAAGGTATCAACTGTCAGCAAGCCTTTTGGGCATGTACTTTTTGTTGTGAATAAGAACATGGGGAGTACATTGAAAGTGGACAATAATGATTTTAACTGTTTATGGCTGTTATAACTTCAAAGAAGATTAATGTTAAAGTCACCACATACCACAATTTTACTGTAATCCCTATAAAGTTTCACAAGAACTGTTTCTAGCTGACAAAGAAACCTTTGAATGTATACCACTGGTGCCCCGTAAACTGCTATTACTATGAGGGACTGAGTTTCCAGTTTTAATTTGACAGCACAGCATTTAAAATACATTACAGAAGCGAAAAGTGTTTGATATTGGGACTTTACAGGTTACCACACAGTCAGATAAATAGTTTTCTAAAAGAGTTAGAAGTACTGTTAGAGTAGTTTATCAGGTACTTTTTGCATAAAAGTAGCAAATGTTTGCCGTATAAACACTCTGTAAAGCAACTATTATCCAGTGAGATTCAATGATCTAATCAACACTTACGATCTTAATATAGTCCCAGCTAGCACTCAAGCTTATTTCAAGGTGGATATTGAGTTTACGTTCAGTTGAAAATTCAAGATTGAAAAATCAACCTGTTACACAGCTTGTTTCAAGGTGGGTATTGAGTTTAGGTTCAGTTGAAAATTCAAGATTGAAAAATCAACCTGTTACACAGTTTACATCAAGCTGTAAAAATTTAGCTTGAATTAAAATAATTTTCCCAAGCTTGAAATAAACTGTAATTTCCCTGGAAGGCTGTACAGCAGATGCGCGCGCAGCATAGCTTCCATAGACGTCCACGGGAAGCGCCACAAGCGTTTATAAGCCGTGACGTAAGGGTGTTGTGTGTGACGTCATGATGGCGTGGAGTTTGGTTTGAGTGTGGCTGTCTCCAGTTCTGTTTTATCTTATTTTATTTACTTTTCTGAGCCTTTCTATGTTTACGGCCATTTTACCTTTGTGACGCGCGTTAATGGTTGTGGTTTCTTGACAAGTTTGTTTTATACTAGAAAACAGTTCGGTACGTTAATGTTACAAATGTTAAATATTACGTAACGTAAAGTTACGTTTACGGCCATTTTACCTTTGTGGCGCGCGTTAATGGTTGTGGTTCGTTGACAAGTTTGTTTTATACTAGAAAACAGTTTGGTACGTTAATGTTACAAATGTTAAATATTACGTAACGTAATTAATTAGGTTCAATAAATTCAGATTAATATTTATATAGCTTAAAACAAGCTGTAAATACCAGGCTGTATTCCACGTGTGTAGATACAGCTGGAGCCAAGCTTGATAAGTCAAGCTTGAAATATAGCTTGAACTCTGCCAACTTTGATGTTTATTTCAAGCTAGAATCCAGCTAACAGGCTTGAATATTCCAGCTTTGATCAAGCTTATATACTTGAACTTTACAGCTGGAAACAAGTTTGAAACCGGCTTACTGTGCTATCTGGGGTAGCAAACAGTCCCGTAAGTAAAGCAAAAATAGAAACATAAGTCATCTAATTACCAACATACTGCATTACACACAGAAAGTTCAGGTCTTAAATAAAGCCACTGCTGATTTCTATGGGTCATTAACTGAAATGTCAACCAAAGACAGCAAGGTCAGAAAAATCTTTGAAAAGTTGTGACAAATGAAGCCAGTGAACACAGGCAAGCTACAAAGTTCACTTCAACCTGAAGACTGAAGAAATATACGAGTACACTTACAAGGAAACATAAATAAGGAATACAAATCATTTTGCAAAACATTATGCTACTGCATAAATCTTGCATGCTCAGTAACATATAGAAGTACAAATAGTAAGGAGGTCCTACAGTAAAAGTTGGGTCACAACAAATGTAATAAATAAAAAGCAAAGAGCTGGAAACAATGTATGATCATAGTAAGATAAAACCAACACAAGGAAACTGACACCTAATGGGACTAAAAGAGGAGCTATCAACTACAGTGCTAGTGGTATTACCATAATCAACAGTAACAGCAGTGGAAACATCAGCAGCAGATATTCTGACAACTGATGGGGCAGCACCTGGACCTGTGCAAGCAAACACCAAGAACAGGGAGCCATCTGAGAAGGACCAAAATTTTTGGTACCCACATGTGAGGGGGAAAAAAGCAACATAAAAAATTGAGCAATAGATTTTAAAAAATTCAATTAAAAAGTCATTGTTTTACCCATTATGGTTAGAGATCACAGTGTGTGTTTTTGTAAATTGCACTTTATGAAGTACTACAACCAGCAACAAGTTTGTTTTAGAAATGCTTTCATTGTACCATTACTAGCTTTGGGCCTGAGACTATCATCAGACAGTAGCATTGATTTCTTGAGAAGTTTTACACTTGTGTCCTAAAATATATCAAAGTTTTTGTGATTACGTGGTTTACAAAAGAGTTTATATTGTATATACAATGTAAAACCTTTTTGAAACTATGTAATCACAAAAACTTTAATAGATTTTATGACAAAAATGAAAAACACAATATCCAACTTTCTGTAAATTATCTAATCACAAGAACATTGTATAGCCCATGAAACAAATGTAAAACTCACCAAGAGATCAATGTTACTGTCTGATGATGGGCTCAGGCCTGAAGCTAGTAACACTACAACAAAAACATTTGTAAAGATCTTGTGGCTAGTTGCTGTTTTTACTCAGAATAATTTAAAAACATTGCACCAAACTGTTCAACATGCAGCTAACAGACCAGAAGAATTAGAAGTTGTGGGGATATCAATGTCAGTGATATCACTGATCACAGAGTTCCTGCAGTGGAATGGAGTACCTGTGAGTGGCATGAGCAAGATAGTTCGGTTTAGAACTTGATGGCAGTTGTATTGTATGGTGCTCTGTGCTAATAAAGAAGTGTTACTGTATATCATGTTGCTTGTGTTTATAGTATGTCTCCTTATACCAATTAGGTAAATCTACATCATCACTGACCTGTGAATACTGCACCAACAACTATGCACTAACAATGCAGCCATCTCAAACTGTGCGTGACACTCCAACTGCTTCACATGACGGCACCTCATGAATTCTGTCAAGTGTTTTGCATCAACAGTGTTACTGATATCTTAAAAGACAAACAATGCTAAACTCTGAACCATGTACTATTACACATGCATCCTTGCACAATGTTGTACCTCCAGACAAGCCACAACAATGGCCACTTTTGACTGATCTACTGTATATTAGACTTGGTGCAAGATTCAGACCCATCTCTTTCATTCCAGGATTTTGGTACTCAGCTCGCATTCATTGTGATCGACCCTGCACCAGCCACATCATGATTGCCACTTGACAATATGACCATCTTTCACAATGCAAGATATGAGCCTCTGCTTTACACAGATGCAAGTACAGAAGCTACAAAACATGCTGGACACCACCTCCACTGTATTCATTCAGGACACCTCCTTCATTGTACCATTTTACATGACATCTGTACTACCACCACGAATGGCCCATACATTGCTTTGAGTATATGTTTCCCAACCCAAACTATCATCAGTGTGCCCAGAGCAATTGGTCCTGTGATTTGCGTTAGCAGAATGTGTATTTGATCAATAGGAATTCTAGACAACACCAAGATTGTGAAGTTTATCTGCCAAATGGCTGAGCACACCAACATCATCACTGACATCATCCTTGTGCCCCCTGCATGCAACAAATATGCGAAGACCAAATGCATCTTGCTTCAGTGCCTATCTCACACATTGGAACAACAACTTTACGAAGCAATCTAAGATGAACAGTAGATAGAACTTCACTTCAGCTGTGGCCCCAGCTACCAACATTATGGGGGACAAATCTGATGCCGGATACCACATTATGGTTGTTTTGCATTGTTAAACTGCCACCACAGCTGCAGCTTGCAATGATCGCACATGAAGCAGAACTACTTCACAAGAAGCTCAGCTTTGTGGGTAGTATGTTCACCATATTGAAACACGGGCAGCGTGTCAATTATGACAAGACTGCCCCTCCTCCAAATGTTAGATCTTGGCTGGCTGTCTCATGTTCTGGACTGGCCTCAGCAGACCAATGACAATGGACAGCTCGGGCAGTGACCTGGTGACTGCACACAACACTACTCCTGCAGTTGACAACATTATGCCATTTGCCACCATTGTCTCAAGGTTTCTGCAGGTACTAAGTCCAGTTCAGCAATGCCACACACAACTGCTGTTCTTCCTGTGGGCTCCCAAACTTAAAATGTAGGCTGTTATAGACGCATTAGCTGATAATGAGACACCAAGGTGCCTTCGTGCATGCCGCATGGGACACATGTTCTTTACTCCAGGCAACTTGACAAATGGAAAAATTGACTTTTTCAACCTCAATTTGTGCAAGTTTCCTCATAGACAAAGGTCCACATGTTAGCACAGTACCAAAGGAAACATTCCCACTGCACACCAACACAAATGGGTTACAGCCCTGTTGTGCAAACAATTCTTCAGTCTCTGTGCATGGAATAGTAGAGCATCTCTACAACTCATCCCGGGTCCCCAGTGTTGTGAACATTCTTCATCAGCAAACCATTGGTGGGGATTGACTTCTTCCAACATTTTCAGCTCTCCCCGGACCTGGATTATATGGAAATTTTATATCACACAAACCGTCATCCCAGGGCTCTTTACTCTGGTACCACCTCTTCCAGTGCTAAACACTTCGCAATCCATCAGCCTTCCTAGCCACAATATTGACATTTGCTCTGCCGTTGTGAAAAACTGATATGCCTGAGGATGCCATCAGAAAGATACACAGCATTACCTATAAACACACAAGGCATCAGAGGCACTTCAAGCTGGAAATGAAAGACTGCTCCAACCCATCCACAATTTATTTGCTGCACTCACGCAAGTGTGCAGATTGGTTCAGAGCCTCTCAACCCCTGTAATCATGCTGAACTTGCCTTATCACCTGTACCTCAGGCAGCTACACTACTGGCACCCTCAAACACATCGCATCTCTTGCAGGTTAGTACGGGGCACCTTTTGCCTCAGTACCCACTACATTTCACAGCTGTTCCACCCTCTCCTCACTATGAGTGATGATAGAGAAATACACCATCTGAAATGGTACGATATACTGCATTCTCAAGACTTCTGGCCCACCAGTTCCCAACAAAGTATGACACCTGGCTATAGGCAGCAAAACTGGTGGTCAATGAATTGTTCAATTGGGTATAGTTCATCCTAGTCCCTAGGAATCACCCCATCAAACTTGTTACAAAAAAGTATGCTTGTGTTAGACTTTGTGTAGATTACAGAGTCCTCAAAACTTTAAAAACACACAAACCCATCTCCATAATCCAATACTTTACACATTTCCTTGTGGGTGTGATTGTCTTTAGTGTTACTGATTCCCAAATGGCCTACCTTCAAATACCTATGCATCCAGATGATGTTTGTAATACAGCTATCATTACACCATTTGGTCTATTTGAGTTATTTTTCATGTCATATGGATTGAAAACTGCAGCTCAAACCTGGCAACAACTTACTGATGCCCTTGCCAGGTCAAATATGAGGTCTGTTCAAAAAATACCGGAACTTTGTCTACAAATTTTTTCTACGCTTACCTTTCAGTTATTGTGCATGGTCTCCAAAATACTCTCCTCCACAATTGATACACTGCTCCTAATGGTGTTTACACTGCCAGAAGCAGTCTTGGCACAGCTCTTACCAGATCGCGCAAAGCACCGCCTGCAAATTTTCTTTTATTTCGTCTATTGTTACAATCCTTGCAATGGGGTTTTCAACTTTGGAAATAAAAAAAAGTCTGCAGGGGCCAAGTCTGGAGAATACAGAAGATGAGGCAGCAGATTGATTTCGTTTTTTGTACAATAGTTACACATAAACATGGATGGATGTATGGATGCTTTACCATGATGCAAGAGCCGGGAATTGTCATGCCACATTTCAGGTCTTCTCACATTTTCTTGCAGGTGTCACAACACATCCCAATATTACCATCAATTAACAGTTTGTCCCTGTGGCACAAATTCATGATGAACTAATCCTTCATAGTCAAGGAAAAGTATCAGCATAACCCACTGTGAAGATTGAACCTTGGTCTCAACATCTAAACTGTAGACTCACATCTCATCACCATTTATGATTCTCTTAAGGCACATCTCATTCTCATCTGCACGATCCGTATGCTTCCCACAGATTGCAATGCAAAAGTCTTTCTGGCATTGATCTCATGAACCCTAGGACGAACGTGATGCTAACATAATGCATTCCAAGATGCCTGTGTCAGGATTTCATGACATGACCAACTGAAATGTTACATTCTTCTGCAATATCTTGGACACGGAGTCTTTAATTGGCACACACAAATTCATTTACATTCCTGAGAGAGTCGTTGGTAGACACCAAAGGATGTCCTGAACGAGGGTCATCTGTAACTCCTGTCTGGCCATTTTTAAAGCATGTGAACCATTTGTAACACTGAGTATGGCTTAAGCACTCATCACCATAGGCTTCCTCCATCATCTGATGTGTGTCTGTAAATGTTTTCTTGAGTTTCACATAAAATTTAATGAAGACGCATTGCTTCTCTAACTCTGCCATCTCAAAATTTGCAAACTCTGTGATACAACTCAATGCAGCACTCAAGCTAACCCTGTGAAAGCAACCACCATAGAAAGCAAGACACCTAATGCGCAATTCCCAGTCTTGACACTAGTGACTTGGCCTTTGAGGTGGTCTGACAACAATTTGTGGCAGATGAAACGCAACCACTCTACTTTTTCTCAATGAAACTCACAGCCTCACAATCAAAATGGTCCATGTTCAATCATGAGCTACTCACTGTGTATGAAGCAGTTCAGTATTTGAGAGATGATATCAAAGGCACCTATGTTTTAATCTGTACAGATCACAAACCACTCACTGATGCAACATATCACCCATCGAAAGATGTGAACTGCCATTGCTTTCACCACTTTGACCTAATCGTGAAATCCACAATGTACATATATCACATACATGTAGCAGACAGCATAGTCACTGACTATATATCACACATCAATACTATTTTGTGTAAACTGAATGGAAAGGGAAGGTACTGATGATATCAGCTGCATCAGGACTTTACGTGGAATCAGCAGTGATAAGTGAAGATGCATGCTGGACCAGGACTCGAACCTGCAATCTCCTGCTTGCCAGGCACTTTTATTAACCACTGCACCACCCGTAAAGTGTTAATAGGGTATTTGGTGGTTTTCTGGAAATTGTATTAAATGATTAATTATGTCATTTTATGCTCCTATCATGATTTTTTTGCTCTTGAATTCAGCATTCTTTTATAAAAATGGAAATGAAATTAAAATAATTTGAATGCCCACTAGTCATGTGATGCCTGTGACATCACTGGCTAGCTTGTTGTTCCTATCATCATAATACTAATTCAGAGAGATGTCTTGTTTTGGAATTTACATTTAAGAGAATGGGTTACAAATGATGTGTAGTACCATACTGTACAAATACACCTACAAAAATTCCTGAAAAGTTGTTTTTGAGTTTTTCAGAGAATGAGAATATGTGTAAAATGTGATTGCACTGTACCAGCAAATTTCCACCACATCGATACACAAGTTCACTAACGTACTTAAAAATGTGTTGCACTGTGAAGTTAACATTAACTTGTCTCTGAGATGTGCTCTTCTATGGTTACAATGAAGGGTACATCTTTCAATGAAATTAAACTTCTAGTGAAAACTGTCGTTTTAACTAACCACATCTCAATTATTCAGTGGTTCAGTTGTTGGAGTCGTAAACTGTTGAATTTTATAAGACGATGTACATAGGTCACTGGTTCAAATCTAACATGAGAGAACAGTTTAACTTATTTGTAAAATGAATCAACAGTCTTCTCATATGGAAACCAAATCATGATTCCAAAACTTCACCACATCAATCAGAAACAGGATATTATTGTGTTTTCCTTGATGTTTAAGTGCACTTACATTTGCAATCAGTGTTTACATATCATGTTCAAAAAGATATTTTCTAGTTAATGTGACGACACACTTTTTCCTTTATTAGAAGCAATGTTCTTATCTTTGTACTTTCTAGCTAGGATTTGTATTGTTTAAACTTTTGTACTTTCATCATCTTACATAAAGTTGAAGGAAGTCTGTTTCAGACGCTAATGTTAGTTTACACTCACAAACATCACAGCTCTTAAGTCGTGTCACCTACATGTTGTACTTACTTCATATATCTCCGTAAACCTAATAGTTCTACACCTCACTATATTGTGGCTATATGGTGATATCTTTACTAGCAAAGCTTTCCAAAAGAATGAATTGTTTGCTCTCAAAGTACATGCATTTATCCTCTGTTGTCCATTTCTCAGACTAAGACTAATGTGAAGCTTTATGCAATACATCACACAATCAAAACAACTGCTACAATCAGTTCCTGCTAACGCTGTTTTCACATTTCATGTAAAACTTTTAAAAATATATGACTTTTACAGGATTCCAACATTTGACCTCCTTATCTGCAGTTGAATGTGCTGCCCGCTGTGCCACGGAACACCTGCTGGATGCAGTATCTGCGGACACATTTGCAAAATTTCTACAGTTCCTTAGTTTTCAGTGAGGTTAATGATGTTGCAGGAGCAGGGATCAGAATGGCTGTCATTGCACATATCACCACTCTAAATGGGCACAGCATAAACGCTTCAACTTTCACAAGGGTTCCACAATCAGCATTCACAAAATTCCTTTTTATTGTTACTGAAAAGTTGTAATTGCATTTTCCATCCTAATCTGCTTGCAGTAGCAGTACATAAAAACCTCATAACTTCAGCCAACACTACTACGACACAAGTATAACTTCATCTTGCTCCTAGTCTGTGACATCACCAGAGCAACAGCCAACAACAATGTTTCAACCACATGACCAGATCTAGACATTTAATGATTTTTAGGCTTTAATTACACAAAAATAGCAAGTATTTTGTTCGAATATTGACCTAAATTCTATTTAAATGTTATAATCTATCAGAATAACAACAATACAAACCCTACTTTTAACACAGGAAAATAGCCTGTCGAAAATGCATGTAATATCTTGACACACTCCTAGGTTGACCCTTATTTCCACCTAGCACCACCACTTATCCAGCCCCTGTCCATGTCCTTCAAGCTCGCTAATTTCAGATTTTCACTGGAGTCAAACGTAAATTTGCATCTGCACTGATGGTTGTGAATTCGTAGTCCATCAAGAGGTATCAATTATACGAATGCGAGGTGTCTGCTCCTTTGCCCATGTCCAAAAGACTATGCAGTCATATAAATACTATTTTACTTCACCTCAACTACGCTAACCTGCCAGGAGAACAAGAGACCAAACCACCCATGACAGACTTATTCAACAGTGACACTTCCAATTTGTGCATTAAATGAATATGACCTCTCATCTCCACATTTACACCTCGCGTGATCATTGATCAGCTGCACAACCTGACTCACCCGGGTGTCTGGCCAGTGGACTAGCTCATAACTGAATGATTTGTTTTGCTGAACATAAAATAAGATGGCTGCACCTAATCACAGGCTTGCCTAGCATGCCAGTTTAGCAAAGTCAGTCATCATGTGCAGACTCCTCTCTGCCACTTCAGCATACAGCAAATGCGATTTCAACACATACACCTTGATCTCATTAATACCTCACAGAATCAAAAGGTCACACACTCCAAATGTCAATAACTGATCAAGTCTCATGCTGGTCTGAAGTTGTGCCTATAAAAGACATGACAGCAGCCTCTACCTCTTGAGACTTCACTGTTGCGTGGAAATCCCTCTTCAGTTGCCCATGAAACAGTTACTGCAGACCAAGGGAGACAGTTCAAATCCTCTCTGTTCAAAGGACTCTGCCATCCCTGTGGCAGTGCACACAGTCGTACAGCCCTATAACCCTATAAGTTTGTGGAGCACTGGCATCACACCCTGAAGAGTGCACTCATATGCCATGGTGGAGAGCAGATGGAGGCCCTTCCATGTGTATTGCTCAGACATTTGGATGGCATATAAGGAGGACTTACAGGCTTCCTTTATGGAAGCCCTGTATGGCAAATCCCTTGTGCTTCAAGCAGTGTTTATCCTACTGACACCACCCCCTGACTCTGCAGATCTACCAGCAGTAATGGAATGGGTGAAGTGTCACATTCAATATTCACACATACACACGACTACAAAACCTCGGTACACAAAGCAATATCGCACCGTGGCCACATCATGCCACATGACATGATCCACCTAGATCTATAGCCATCATACTTAAGCCTGGCCCACAAGCCTATGACATCTTACTCTGTGGGAAAACAATTGCAGTCTCCGTGCATAGATTTAAATTGACACGAGTCCTCAATGACCCCTCACCTCATACCCTACAAATCTCAACAGCTCACAAGACTTTAACTCCCTGTTGGCATGATGTCAGTCACTAAATGGCTCGGCAATCTGGCACTCACCACCCTTGACGTCTGTGACTTCAATTCCAAAGATATCAGTGTAAAACACATTGATGATGATCTTGTAAAGATGCTTACCATGATGCTCCCAACATGCCCACACTCCGATCACCCACCTGGTCACTCATATTTATTGATTACCACCACATGTTGACTACATGACCATATCTGCTCAACTGTCAGCGGCTCGTGTGCTCACTTGTGCTGTGCCATCGTAGGCTTCCTACCAGCTGCTACCTCATACTAACTCACACTGACTCATCCTCCAACCCCACCTGAGGCACTGACCCTGCCAGTGCCATTGCACCCATTGCTGTTGCTGTACCCAAAGTATCCTGCTTTGGCTGGCCCCAGTGGCCCCCTGCTCACTCGGTGCCATATCATTTCCACCCACCACAGCCAGGTACCAGATGCCAAAAAGTGTTCCAGTTGTGTCCTGCAAACAAGCCAGCCACAACATCACTGGTTATGCATGTCTGCACATGGTCTCCATGACAAGCAACACTTATTACCTGTTCATTTTACAATTGCCGACAGCAGAAATGCAAAAGTAAGCTTTGTTTGCATACTGACAGGGCTGAAGGCTTCTGCCAATATTCATCAGTACACGAATGACACATGTGGATTGGTGCTGTACAGTCATGTTATTGCCATAGTGTGTTACTACTGCTGTGTATTCTTAGTGTCAGCTCAAATGGACAGTGATTGTGCAAATGTATGTTATCAAAGAGTATGCTCAGATGGAAGAGTTTTGATTAATAGCATAGTTCAGTTCTGTCGAGAAGAAAAATGGAAGGGTTTGCTAATACCATTAGAAGGAGCTCTGGAGAGAGCAGCAGCCACAGTGGGAAAAAGTGTAAGGACAGTGCATAATGTTGAGACTGATGTTAAAAGAAGCCAGACAGAGTAGTCAGAAAATCGTAACACCAACAAAGAGGAGACTGAGGAAGAAAATGAAGTGTCTCGGTGACTTCGATGAGTTACATGTAAATTGAAGGTGGAGGACGGAGGAGGAAAGGGAAAGGGAAAGGGATTACTGACGTCAGCTGCATCAGGAAATTACATGGAATCAGTGGTGGTGAGGGAAAATGTGTACAGAATCAGGATTTCAATTCAGGATCTTCTGTTTACTAGGTAGGTGCATTAACCACTGTGCAATCCAGGACACAGTCTTATCGCAACTGCGCAGACTATCTCAGCATGCCTCACAGCTGATGCATGCTCCCATTGAGCGCCACCTATCTGCAAATCCCTGTCCATTGACTCCGTGTTTGCTACTCCCGCAGGAGGTTGGATGTATTTGCGCATCCTAACTCAAGGAGGAGGATCCATTGCCCATATAGGTGATTCAGTTATATGAATGCGTGGTGTCTGTTCTTGCCTTCCACCCCACAACTGTGATCTGAACCCCATCGAAGTTATCTGGAATTTAATGCATCAAAGTTCCACTGAACAATGTCAGCAGCGTTACCCTTCCCCACCTAAAACAAATGATTACAGATTAGCAAGAACAGGAAATTCCCACAAAGTAAACCCACTCAAAATGTTCAATAAACTGCCAATTTATGTTCAGTCCATGGATATAATTATTTTTAAAATTAAATGGTACAGCTGGATGTCAGCTCATCCATTTCATAACATTAAAGAGTTGTTTGAGATGCCTGAGGAGGATATTAGCATTTAAAAGTTTACTTTAGTTAAATATATTATTGTGTGCTGTGGTTAGTCTTGTGTAATAACATAGTGTATACAATACACAATGCACCATGTACAGGGTATACTATAATATACAATATTATATTATAGTATAGCTTATTGCATTACCTTTAGAAACTATCCTGGCATAATTTGGTACACTGCCATGCTTAAAATGTATACTATAATGTATTGACACTAGTTTGTTTTATTATCATTATTTAGTACTACATCCTGCATGATGAAGTCAATATCATTGTAAAATGATCTATGGTGAATAAAATTCTTTATTTTTGATTCACCATCGTATATATGATTTCAAACATCAACCCCCCCCCCCCCCCCCAGTGGGCACCTATCTTCATTAATTACTAGATCATACACCAAAGTTTCTATTTCATTTCCATTTCTTATGCTTTCCTGTAGAATAATGTATTAACAGCGAATGTATTTTTATCTTCTGCACATCCAACTCAAGTTATCAGATCCAAAAACAACAGTTTTATTTTAATTTCCCACGATTCTCTGTAGAAAAATGCATTAATAGCAAGTGTGTTATGCATTTGCTTCAGTTATTACATTGTAACACAATAGCTTTTTGTTTTCACTTCCTACATTTTCCCGAAGAAGAATATATTAAAGCAAATTTACCATTGTCTCCTAAATGCATGCATAGTTGCATTGTTCAAGCATAAAACAACAATTTTATATTATCATCATTCATTTCAATTGTTTTTCTGTACAAGAATGTGTTAATAGAATGTATATTCATTTTATCTGCTGCATATATACCAAGTACAGTTTACGAACCATGTTACATTTTCATTGCGTGTAGTTATAGTGTTTGTGCATCGTCTGAAACAACCAATAGCAGCACATGTCAACAGTTTGCAGCACATCTGCTAAAACAGCAATTGTAAAGTGAAAGGGTAATACCAATCTTCACTCCTCCCCAGAGCTCTGCAGTATGTTGGGGGTAGGTGGAAGGTGGTGGTCGGGAGGTGGAAGAGGGGGGGGGGGGGGGAGGGTTGGCCTTTAGGGACATCAATGCTAACAACATTGCTAATCAGAGAGTTTCTGTGGTAGAGTGGAGTATCTATCAGCAGCATGAGCAAGGCAATTTGGTTTAGAAGAAGATGTAATATGGTTGTTTTGTATGGTGCCCTGTGCTAACAGAGAAGTGTTACTTTATACGTCATGTTGCTTATGTTTATGGTACACCTCCTCATACCAATTTAGAAAATCCACATAAAGTGTTACTAGCTGATGAAGTACCCAAGATTTTCATAATGACACATGGTTTAAGGAAGAGTACATTAAAGATTTTCAGTGTCATGTGATAAAAAAATTAGCATATTAGGCAGAATTGAACATAAAAGTGGCGGAGAAGCAATGTAGGTAAACAGCAAAATAGAGGACTGCACTTCACAAAAGATCTCAGATAGCACAGATTTTTGTTGAGAAGCAACAGCAGTACAAATAACGTTCATGGGAGAATATGCCTTTTAATAAGAATATATCAACCATCTAGGTCAAGAACCAAAAGCTGTTCATTGGCGGCTGATGCATAAAGTCATAAAAAATACATTTTTGTAATAATTTCAAGTGACTTAAAAATAGATATGCTGATGGACAGTGTGGCTAAACAAGACGTTTTCATGACATTAAGAGGACATAAACTCCAATTTCATGTAAGAAATCGTAGAAGAGATACAGAAACATCAAACATTTTAACAGGTCATGTTCTGTCTAATAAAACTACAGACATACAAAAAGTTCAGGTTGTGATTACTGTTGTTGCAGATAATTTTGGGCAAACAAGTCAACTGCAAAATGATATAAAAAGTGAGGACAACACAGTGGCTGAATTAGGACAAACTAAGCTTGGAAATTTGAATAGGTTAGAAGTTTTGCAAGAAGCTGAAAAGTGGGACGGTGTATATATATAGAGGACAGTGTACAAAAGAGCTGAGAATCTTTCTGGGATGTATTACAACACCATGCAGACATAGCTTGTCCTAAAACATTCATTAATGTTAGAGATAAATCAAACAAAAAACAGAACATCATGGCAATTGGAAAAGCAAGAGACTAACTGATTGATCTCTATGAAAATTACCAGGAAAATAAAGGGGAGAGCAGCTATAAGGCCTACAGCTGCAAGAATAAAGCATACACTAGGATGACAACAGAAGCAAAAGCTAGCTACCAAAAAATTGAAGTACAAACTTCTAACATCTCTAAAACAGTCTGGAATTATATAAATGAGAACAGAAAAAAACTTGCATGTCTTTAAAGATAAAAGTATAATACTGACAAGTGAGGGGAAAGAAGTGAAAGATCCACATCAGTTGTATAATATTTTCAATCAGCACTACATAGCTATAGCGACGAAACTTCTAAATCAAAACAAATCTGTATTAAAGGTCATGGAACGCCCCAAAAGGGTGGCTGAGAGTTTATATCTACTACCTATAGATGAACTGGAAGTATCAAAAATTGCTGGAGCACTAAAAAATAAACATACAGAGGGTGTGGATGGCATACTAGTCAAAAGGGCAAAAACACTTATGTAGATTTCTTGTGAAGCCTCTGACATTCTCGATAAATTTAATAATGAAGGAATGAGTATTCCAAAAATATTTAAGATGGAGCATGGTAGTGCCAGCATTTAAAGGAGGGGGTAAAGGAGATCCAGGAAGCCATAGAACCATAACTCTCAAAACTGTCCTGTCTAAAATAGTAGAAGCAGTGATTAAAGATACATTTGTAGCGTTTGTAGAGAAATTAAACATCTTAAACAAAGCACAACATGGGTTTCTAAAGGACAGATCCACAAAGATCGCAGTAGCAAACTTCATAACACACATAGAAGGGAAAGTATCTAGTATATACTTAGAATTTTCCACAGCTTTGGAAAGTGTGGGTCATAAAATTCTTTTTGAGAAACGACTGCTATAGCATAAAAGGAAAAGTTGAATACATTACAAAAGGCTTTGTTGAAAACAGACAACAGTGTTTGAAATAAAACATATCTAGAACTGCATAGAAAAACATCTACTCTGATTTTCTGGGGGTAAAATTTGGAGGAGCTCAGGTTTCAGTACTATGATCTCTACTCTCTATCTTGTATATGCATGATATGCCCACTGGCATAAGTAAAATCGTGATTATGTATGCTGCTGACACAACTTTATTAGTATGTAGTGACTCAGTGGAGGATTTGGAAATGAGAGCCAGTGAGACTCTGCAAATGGCAAAATGGTATTTTATAGAAAATAATTTATTGATCAACAGAAAGAAAACTATGAGTAAAAAATCTGAAATAAACAGAACTAACATCTCAGACGAATTTATTCTGAGCATTAGGGATGCAGACTTAAAAGAAGTGGACTGTAATACATTTCTGGGAATAGAGGTGGACAAATTTCGGACATGGGACAACCACATTAATAAGATCTGTTCAGAAATAAGTACAAATGTATTCTTAATGGAAAGAATGTGCTATACAGTGGACATAGAAACTTTCTTAAATGTACTGTGGACTTATTTTCCCACACATACTGTACAGTATACCAACCTGGGGATGATCAACAAATGTACACATTCAGAGAATCTTAACACTTCAAAAGAAAGCCATCAGATGCATAGGTATGTAACACCAAAGGAATCCTCCAAACACAAATTCAAAGAATTTAAAATATTGACTGTGCCAAATTTGTACATATGAGACAATACTTCTGTTATTGGTAAATTGCATGGCATCTCTACACAGAGCTTTAAATGATTACAACTAGAGACAACTACCATATCTGCAGCAAAAGATTGAAAAAGACATATAGGCACCCTGAAAATGCAGGAAGCTTAGTTTATAACAGTCTACAAGTTACCATGAAGGAAGTGAGCAACTTCTAAAGAAAACCAAAGGAACATCTTATCTCTGGATGTTGGTGTAAGGTGAAGAAGAGCTTGTAGGCAAATCCTTAAGACAAATATAAACTTAGAAATGAAATAAAACACTCTTTTTCATGTGGAAACAAATTTCATGACAGAAGGAAAATGGAAAATGCAATGCAGTGCTGAAAATACGGAAGGGAACATACAGACTAAGTGTATTGGTACAGATATGATTTAAATGAGGTTCCACTACCAGCATATACAAATGTCTAAATATTTTCTGCAGTATGGTCAACATATATAATCTAAAAAATTAAATATAAATGTATTACTATTTTATGCAGTATGGCAAAAACATATAATTATGTTGACTTTCATTATATGTGCAAGACTGTTGCATAAATTAATGCAGGCTGTTAGTATTTATCATTGCTGCTTTTATCATTGCTGTGTATTCCTAATGATTATCTATGATTTATTCATATCATAACAACAGATGTTACTCATTTGATTAGAGTACAGGCGACACGAGACATGTAAAATAATGGTTAATTCAACTGCACTGATATAAAACGGCAGTTAATAAACATGGTTAATACAACTTCACTGATTTAAAACTATAGTTAAAAAGGTAGAACAATATTAAAGCATTTAGGGGGACTCTACCAGAGAGACTCCCAAACACAACATATCTGACTATTGAGCGGTGCCGAGTCGATACTCTCAGCCTGGACTCGACCTATGTTACTTTTGGATGTTTGGTTCACAACATTGTACATACCTTATGTAAATAAATTAGTCAACTCTAATGTTTGGATTTGTATCTTATCATGCCTGTCCATGCCCAAGTTCATACATTGGAGACCCACAACTACTGCGTTGCACTGTATTTTCTTTCTTTATTACAAGCCAGTTACTGTGCAACAACAATGCAGCCATTATTGAATTCCACTGGTACACATTCTGTGACAACTGACAGTGGTTTTTTCTGCAGCCTTGTTTTATGTCCCTCACTGCTACAGAGAATATTCATGGGTGATGCATCAAACTGTGTTCAAACCTGATACAATGGCACAACTGTGCAGTATACCAACCATCCAGTGCATCTACAGAGTTCCACCCTCCATCAGTCTGCACGAAATGGCTCATTTGGACATGGAATATGCAACTGACAAGTTAGGCACCCCACAACAGCTCATTCAATGCTCTTCATGGGACTTGAATTCTGGTATGAAGTGTAATTATAATGCTGGACAGAGGCAGGCTATCCAACGAGTTAGATAGCAAGCTCTTATCTTTGATCAGACAGTAGATGAGAACTGCAGTGCAGGGCACAGGATCTGCCACCCTTGTCATAGTTATGACTTCTCAGCCTTATGACTCACAACCCACAACCTCCACAAGAAACACTCTGGTCATGCTTCACACCAACAATGCTTATGGCATGGCTGGCCATCAGCATCTGCACATCTGCCCCATGAGAAATGGTCCACTTGTGTCCTGCCTTACAGCCAGCCATGACACAGGTGGTCATGTGCACCTGGGCGAAGATGATCACACTAGCATTCCACCCTTTTTCTCTCTTCATCCTGTGCTCTGCACTAGAGGGGATGAGAAGGCACTGTGGGGGCTTTAACAGTGAGATTCCCCAACACAACATCTCTAATTATTGAGCTGAAATGAGTAGATACCCTCTGGCAGTTTAGTCTGGGCTCTACCTGTGTTACAACAGTGTATATATATTATGTTCAAAAATTAGTGAAATGTAATGTATGGATTTGGGTCTTGTCTTATCGCACACATCCATACCTGAGTTCCTACACATTAATGTAACTTCTTTTGTGGATAGATATCTATATTTACATAACAAGACAACTGATAAAGTATATCCTGCAGAAATATTCAGTTCATCCTCCATGAAACCTTCCATTGAGTAGTAGTAGCAGCACCAGCGGTAGGGAGTTTGAGCATATAAGTTTAAATGATGAGAAGGAAAGATAAAATTATTCCTATTTCTTGTATTGTGAGTGTGAACAAAACAGTTTTCCTTCTTAATTTTAAATTGCTATGTAAAAAAATGATAATATTGTAGATATATAAGGAGAGAACTGTCAATAATTTCAGATTTTTAAATAACTGGTGACATGCTTTCCTTGGGTGAACAGCATGTTTCTTATGATCCTTTTCTGTAATTTCAGTATGAGCATTATGATGCTCAAATTTAACCACCCTCCCCCCCCCCCCCCCAAAAAAAAAAAAAATACCACCATGCCTTATAACTGATTGGAAGAAGCTATTGTGTACAATTCAGTGGCATTAGCTAATACTTGCAATGCAAATGCAAAGCTACATAGCTTATTTACTGTATATTCCACATGTTTATTCCACTTTAAATTCTTGTCTAGGTTTAATCCTAAAAATTTTACAGAATCCCCTTTCCCCTTCTCATAGTTTTTCATTTTTTATGGTTTATTTTAACTTCCTGGGCTGAAGATTATTTTCTTCTGAACTGGATACATGGGTTTTTGGAATGTTCAGCATTAATCCAATGAGCTGGAACCATGCTAGTAAATGACTCATTGTATTGATAACATAAACAGGGATATTTTCTGGCTAATGGTCCACAATTAATAGATATATCTCACCTGCAACATAACTGATGCGGCATTCATATTGAATGGTAGATCATTAATGTTAAATATAAACAAAATAGGTCCTACAATATAATCTTAAGGCACACCTTGTGTTTTTATCTTCCATTTGGAAGACTAATTACTGTGTGTGTGTGTGTATGTGTGTGCGTCCGTCCGTCCGTCCTTAGGATAATTTAGGTTAAAGTAGTGCGTAAGCTTAGGGACTGATGACCTTAGCAGTTAAGTCCCATAAGATTTCACACACATTTGAACATTTTTGAAGACTAATTTGCTGCATCTGCAGAGATGATCACTCTTGTTTTTCCTATTGCACAGGTATAAAGTAAGCCACTGTTGTACATTACCCCCAGTTCCATACCTGTCGATTTTACAGATAAGAAGTGCTTGATTTACCAAGTCAAAGGCTTCTGTGAAGTCACAAAATATCCATGCAACTTTATTCTTGCTGTCTAATGATGTGCTAATCTTGTCAACAAACTTGTTAATTGGATCTATAGAGCTTTTTCCAAGTTTGAAGCCAAATAGATTTTTAAAAATAATCTAAATTTCCAGAATGAACAATACGTAAAATAAGGCAAAGCAACTACTAGCCTATAGCAGATCAATTCAATTCAATCACTTTATTCTTCCATTAACAATATACATTGTATGGATGTAGTCAGTTACAATTTAATTTCTTATATTTATTACAAGAACTTGGATAATAAATATAAGTATTTCATATCAGTATATAATAAACAATATTACTTTTCCAAGATCAGATATTCTTCAATGTTATAAAAACTATGTGTTAGTAAAAACTGTTTAAGATCTACCTTGAATTTACGAAATTCTTAAATTTTCTTTATTGTAGAAGGCAATGCACTAAAAAGTATTTTGAGCTGGTAGTTTACACGTTTTTGGTAGAGCAATCCTTTGTGGGTGTGTCTGTGAAAAACATCTCTGCTCCTTGTTTCATGGATATGAACCTGATTATTTGATGTTGAAAATTATTGGTGAGTTTTCAGAAAGCAGACACATTCATAGATGTATAAGCTAGGAATTCTTTAAATATTGCCCTGCATGACACTCTATAGAGCACACCTTTCATTATTCTAATAGCCCTTTTTTGAAGTTTAAAAGCTTGTTTTGCCATACCTGTATTTCCCCAGAAGATCACACCATATCTAAGCAAACTTTTCATATAAGCTTAATAGGCACACAGCAATGATTCAGTGTTGCAACATTCACGAAGCATTCTTAGCACATAGCATCATTTACTTAGCTTTTACTCAGAGCTTCCAGATGCTTTTCCCATCTCAAGTGCTCATTCACCCATATACCTAGGAATTTTGTGTAAGGAGCCTGTGCAATAACATTTTTTCCTAACTCAACTTTTACTCTTCTTCTAGCTTTACTTTTAATATTACTGAAATTCATAAATACCATTTTATCGTTATTTATGATCAAAGCATTACTGTTAAACCATTTTCCTGTATCATTTATTGTCGTAGAAACACTCTGATGAAGATTTTCCTCAGTATATCCTTTTATAAAAATGCTAGCGTCATCGTCTAACATCACCATTTCTGCAACTGTCAGATGGTTTGGCAAATCGTTTATATACACCAAGAACAATGGAGGGCCTAACACTGAACCCTGGGGCACTCCATAGCTGTGGTGGTTTTATTTTAATCTGAAAGATACTCTCTGCCTTTATGACATATTTGTACCTTCTGTTCTATCAGAGAGATAAGACTTGAACAATTTGAAGGCAATGTGTGGAGCACAGTAACATATAGCAGAAAACAGCATTCACATTAGCGTTCAAGCACTAGCTATTTTTCTAGTAATAGTACACTTAGTCACATTCACAACCCAAATGCACACTCTAATGGGTATGACAAGATCATATAGGTCCACTATAGTTGAGTAGTTTCCCTTATTTTACATACTTCACAACAATCTCATATTTTGAACAAAATTTTAAATTTGGTTGACAGTAGCTTTTCTGAATACTTTTGACAGGACTGGAAGAAGAGAGATGGGACAATAATTTCCTATATCCTCTACTGACCATATTTTGAACAGCAATTTTATTCTGCATACCTCTGAGAAGCATCTATGTTGAAAAGATTGGTTTGTTACTATAGAGAGTGGGTGTCCTATTATCTGATACACAAATTTAAGAAATTTTGTGGGTATCCCATCCCAGCCTGCAGAATCTTTTTTTGCCAGAGTTAACATTATCATTACAAAAATAATTGTTTTCATATATCAATGGCAAATTTCTAAGCAATTTGTTGATGCTGTATAAAACTGGTAAACTGACATATCTGATATCATTATAAAATATGAACTATGGACAAAAATTTGATTTCAGATAAAGCATGGCTTAAACAGAGTTATTTATTTATTGACCGTATTATCACATTTATGATATTGCACTCGTGAAAGTACAGAGCAGTATAAAAATGACATATTTACATCATGTACAAAATCTTATCATTGGTATCAACATATCTTTAAACAAAACATTATTCTGCTTGATTAGATTATAAAATTATATACATACCTACAGATTATTATAGAACAAAAGCTTGCGAAACCCCTTGGTTGATTTTACTAAAACTAATAAATACCAGGCATACTAACATACAGCACAAAAGCTGGGTGTATAATCAGATACATAGATGGATGAAATAAGTTTGGTTTTATCTAGTAATGGTTGATAATTGTACATTTTTGTTTAGAGAGGTATGAAGCAGACCTACACATTTGAGCAAAATTCCAGGTATTCATTAATGCTGTAGAAGCTGTCACTTATTAGCAGATTTTTTTAGTTCTTTTTTGAATGCATTAATGACTGGTATTTTTTATGCTATCTGGCAATGCACTGTACAGAATTTTTGGATGGTAAACAGCACTGTCCTGATATACTGATTTTCTATGGGCATCCCTATGATAGTCATCCTTGTTCCTTGTTTGGTAATTGTGGATCTCACTATTCAAAGCTGAAACTTGATGGCTTTTACTGAAGCAGATGCTTTCAAATATAAATATAGATGGTAGGTTCGAAAGACTTTTGATGAGCAACTCCTCCTACTCTATAGATGAATATCTTAATAGAGAGTGTTGAGCCAGCTTAAGTAAAAATGTCTGCTCGATTTCAGTTTTTACACCACTAGGCCACAACAGTCAAGATTGGGTATTTTGTGTATGATAAATTGATTAACAGTGTATAACAATGTTTCATTCTGACAGTGTGTTAATTTTGTAAATATTGGCTGTTCCAGTTTACCGCATTGTATTCACCTATTTCGACAATCTCCTGATGAATGATTGGGGCAGTATTATGTTCAAATGTTTTATGTTATACTTGCTGACATGTTCCACATCCACGAGAATCATCTCATTTTTTGGGTCTATGGAAAGAAAACTGAATCTAATCTAACGTAATCTACTTATTACACTACAATATCATATAACAAACTGATATAAGAAAGAAAATCCAATTACTACAAAAACAAAATTGCAGCTTCTGCTAATATCACAGAAACCATACAGTCCCACATAAAAGAAATAGTAGGTGTAGACAAGAAAAGCAGTGGAACATCACTGTAATGAAAAACAGGAATAAAATCATTGTCTCTCAAGAAGTCAGTAATATTCCAAACCAACATCATGTTGAGGTAGTGGAGAAATTAATAAAGTAAAATTATCTTATGATAAAATGCGTACCAAGCACCAGTACTCTTCATAGGACAAAATATGTATTCCTTTTCCCAATAAATGAATTTGAATCATTAAATATAATATTTAGTTTAAAACCGAGAAATGCTGAGTGAGAAGGTGGTGTATCTACTAGACATTAAATACTGCTTGCATTGTGTAATAAAGCATCTGAATTTTCTTGTAAACATATTAATGAGAAAAGTAATATTTCCAGTAAGAGTAGTGGTCCCTATACATAAAGAAGGCACTAAGGACAATCCAGTAAAGTACATACCAGTAACTATTACATCCATTCTAAACCTATGCTGCAATTACTGTACAGCATTCTACGTGGGCATGGCAAGTAACCAACTGTCTACTCGCAGGAATGGCCACTGCCAAACTGTGGCAAACTGCAAAATTGACCATCCAGTCACCAAACATGCTGCACATCACAACAGATATGTCTTCAACAGCTGCTTCACCACACAGACCATTTGGATACTTCCTTCCAATACTTGGTCTCTGAACTACGCATGTGGGAATTACCACTCCAACACATCCTGTGCACTTGCAATGCCCCTGGCTAAACCTCCACTAAGCTGTTCCCACTGCCTCACCTTGCCTTGCCTTTTCCCTTCTCTCTTCTGTCCACACCACTCTTTCCCCATCCAGATCAGGCAGTGCCTCCTACCACTACTCCCCCCCCCCCCCTCCACCCCACCGTGCGTCTTCCTTCTCTCTCTGCTTCTCTGCTCTCCTCTCTCTTCCCTTTTTCAACCTCTCTCCTCCTTCATCCTCATCTTTCTCTCCTTTCCCACCTCCCCTCAATTCTCTCCCTCTCCTACCTCTCCTACATCTCTTTTTGTTGTACCCTCTCCACTCTTTTTGTCTCGCTGTCTAGCTGCAAAGTCATCTGCCCAAAGACCTGTCTCTTTCCCACTACCCCCTCCTTGCATGCTTCACTGCCCCCTCAGAACCTCCATCAGCTTCAATAATCTAGTATCAACAATTAGTCTTGCTGTGACCATGGAAGTGTGCATTTAGATGTCTGTGTCTGTGGATATGTGTACCATTGCTGGAAAAAGAGCTAGTGCCCAAAAGCTGGGATGAATGCTCTTTTCTGTTATGTGTGACTGCTCCATCCATCAATCCACTACAGGTGAGTGGTTGGCTTTTCCTAATTGTATGTGTAATAAAGAAAGATACATTAAAAACAGGAAAATGCAATACTTTGAATTTAGTGAGTGCAGGCATTTACCTGTAGGAGAACAAGGACTATTAGAAATTAAAATTTTAGAGCAGCTGCAAGTTACTTCAGACTTTTTTTTTTACACTCAACCAACAGAACCACCATTTTTAATGTGTGGCCCTTGGCTACGTAATTTTTGAAGATGCTCACACTGCTTGAGTGAAACATGTAAAAATAAAGAAAGTTACAAGCTACTTGAGGCTTTTCCATAATTTTAATACTTTGAATGATGCACAGATGGGTTTAGGAAGGGTAGATACCAAAACAGCCATGGCAAACTGCCATAAGTAATGAGAATGATGGGCAAGGGGGTACTACATCAGTAGTGTGCGAATACATTGAGAATTTGGGTTTGACAGGAGATGTGCTAGGGCAGTTCTTGGAGTTGTGTTGATCTTTGTATCCAGATGGTTTAGTGGTCAGAGGATCTGCCTAACGAGCAGGAGACCTGGGTTCAAATTCGAATCTAGCAAAAATTTTCAACTTTTCCCATTGATGTAAATCAATGTGCACTTTGTGTGTTGAATTTTTAGCTTTTCTACCTCAGGCACTAGATTAAAGGAAGGAAGTTAGTGAAATGTTTCTTGACCTTTCAAAAGCCTTTGTTTGTATGTGCCATGAAACTATTAACAGAAAAGCTGACATAAAATCATTCATGAAAAATGCAGAACAGTGTGTATATATAAAACAAAGTGCATGTACGATTATAAATATCTACTTGAATTTTTAATTTGTTAAATATGGTATGCCACAAAAATCATAGCTTGGCTCATTATTTTTCATTTTATGTGTGATAGATATGCACAAGATAGTTGGTGGAAATGCTGTCATGTATGCAGATGACAATTCATTTTCTATCAGAAGTGTTTCAACACACAACTGACAAAAGAAAACTTCTTTAAATGCAAAAAATGGAAACAATTACTTCACTGAAAACAATTTTATTTTCACTTTTAACAAAACAGCAGACATAACACATAACTTGAACAATATTACAATCAGACTTTGAGGTCTGACTGTGGTGGTAAGAGAATGTATGCATACATCCTCCTACCACTCCTGGACTGGAGTAGGTGGTGGTAGGAGGATGTATGCATACATCCTCTTACCTCCACCTACTCCATTCGAGTCATAAGCATCACCTATCCCATCAAAGGCAGGGCTACCTGTGAAACCAGTCATGTGATTTACAAGCTAAGCTGCAACCACTGTGCTGCATTCTATGTAGGCATGACAACCAACAAGCTGTCTGTCCGCATGAACGGCCACAGTCAAACTGTGGCCAAAAAACAAGTGGACCACCCTGTTGCTGAACACGCTGCCAAACATGATACCCCTCATGTCAATGACTGCTTCACAGCCTGTGCCATTAGGATCCTTCCCACCAACACCAGCTTTTCTGAATTGCGCAGACTGGAACTTTCCCTGCAATACATCCCACGTTCCCGTAACCCTCCTGGCCTCAACCTTCGTTAGTCACGGTTCTCACCCATCCAGCCCCCTCCCTGTTCCCATTCCAACACTACACAGCCATCATTTCACCACCACATCCAGTCTTTTAATTTATTTTCTCTCCTTTCCACTACTTACCCCCTCCCCCCTCCGCACCGTCTCTCCTGCCCTCCGTATAAACTGCAACACTTCACTGTCCACCACTCCCATCATACTATCCCTCCCCCTGCCCACTCCAGCCTCCTCCTTACCCTCACCCTGTCGCCACTCCCATCATGCAGTGGTGCTGCTGCTCGCAGTGTAGTTTCAGCTTTCTGAGACTGCAGACATGTGTGCAAGTTGCGTTTGCATGAGTGTGTGTGTATGTGCATGTGTGTATGTGTGTCTACTGCTGACAAAGGCCTTAATGGCCGAAAGCTATGATTGTGTGAATTTTTTTATTGTGACTCAGCATCTCTGCTATATGGTGAGTAGCAACTTTCCTTCTCTGGTATTGTTAAGATGTGGTGGTTAATATTTGGATCTTACAGAACAGGTTTCTGCAAGAATATTTTGAATGAATGCCAATGATAAGTCTAACTGTTCTGCTATATGAAACAAAGTTGTTTTTGGCTAAAGATTGATTACCACAAAAAAATTATACCATATGACATGACAGAGTGAAAATATGCAATATTTCCAACTTAGTATTCATAATTAACAAAGTACATAAGTTGCCACACTAAGTCTTTTATGAAATTTATTATATGCCTGGAACAGTTTAATATGCAATAACTGAATCGTCACATGCAGCACCACAAAAAGAATTTGAAACACATCAAAGAAAGAAAAAAAAGTGTTTCAAAAGTTGTATAAATAATGAAAAATGGTTCAAATGGCTCTGAGCACTATGGGACTTAACATCTGAAGTCACCAGTCCCCTAGAACTGAGAACTACTTAAACCTAACTAACCTAAGCACATCACACACATCCATGCCTAAGGCAAGATTCGAACCTGCGACCGTAGATGTCGTGCAGTTCCAGACTGAAGCGCCTAGAACTGCTCAGCCACTGCGGCCAGCTACAAATAACAAACAGGTAGTTCACATAGAATTTGAATAGTTCCTCACTTGTTATGGAAAAGACTTCCATATTCCACATCAAGTGAAAGAGAATTTTACTCCAGGTCAAACGAAAGAGAAGAGGGACAAGATTACTAATAATAAATAAAATGAGGTGACAGTTAGTCTCCAATTACAACAGATTTTCAACAACTCACAAATAATCAAAAGAAAAGAAAAAAAACAAAACATTAAAGTCTTTGCACCATTTATTAACTAGGGAAAAAAATAGATGTGGAAGTGCTCCTTACTGAAACACAACCAGATGTAATTTTCTTAGTGATAGGCTAAAAGAAGCAAAACTTTTCAATCTAATAATAAGAGACTCATGATCTGATTAATTATGCTGTAGATCAAAGCATAAAGGTGGAGGTGTTGCTATAAATAAGAAAAACATTGGTAGTCTAGAAGATATTGAATACTGTACGTGTATAAACCTTCCAGTATGCATTGGAAAAGATCTTGAAATTATTGACAAAAAGAAGTGCTTCAGTTATGAGGGCACACAAATGTTATATATGTAAACATTGCACACTCTTATGATTTACTGTATGGTCATGTGTGAACAATGAGATCAATGCTGCAGATGAAAAGCTCTCTACCATATGCTATCAGTTTATAAAAGTGAATGCTCTGGACATCAATAGTATTGGCCAAATTTGCATACTGCACATGGTCTTCATTTGAATGGCCATGGGAGAAACTTCATAACTCCAAAAATAATGTAAACAATCACATGTAATTCTCTCATGTCAGATACAAGAAAAGTTCTAAAAAATTTGTATATCCCATTACTATGACTGTTTGCCACTGCAGCATATTCCTGTAGTAATTAACACTCAAAGAATTTTTTTAGACTAGAGGATAGGGAAAGTTACAGAGTAAATGTTGTATCTCTTAATAATAATTCATCTCATGTCAAATCTAAAATCAAGAAACCTGTCAGAAGTACAATAAATTACCTGAATAGCTTAAAATATTTCACCATAATATAAGAAGCCTTTTAAATAAAGGAGAACTACTGCTTTTCTTCAAGAAAAAGCTGACACTGATCAAACTATTGCTGATGTGCTCTGTCTAACTGAACATCACCTGGTTGTTGTTGTTGTGGTCTTCACTCCTGAGACTGGTTTGATGCAGCTCTCCATGCTACTCTATCCTGTGCAAGCTTCTTCATCTCTCAGTACCTACTGCAGCCTACATCCTTCTGAATCTGCTTAGTGTATTCATCTCTTGGTCTCCCTCTACGATTTTTAAGCTCCATGCTGCCCTCCAATACTAAATTGGTGATCCCTCGATGTCTCAGAACATGGCCCACCAACCAATCCCTTCTTCTAGTCAAGTTGTGCCACAAGCTCCTCTTCTCCCCAATTCTATTCAGTACCTCCTCATTAGTTACATGATCTACCCATCTAATCTTCAGCATTCTTCTGTAGCACCACATTTCGAAACCTTCTATTCTCTTCTTGTCTAAACTATTTATCGTCCTTGTTTCACTTCCATACATTGCTACACTCCATACAAATACTTTCAGAAATGACTTCCTGACATTTAAATCTATACTCAACATTAACAAATTTTTCTTCTTCAGAAATGCTTTCCTTGCCATTGCCAATCTACATTTTATGTCCTCTCTACTTCGACCATCATCAGTTATTTTGCTCCCCAAATAGCAAAACTCCTTTACTACTTTAGGCATCTCATTTCCTAATCTAATTCCCTCAGCATCACCCGACTTAATTCGACTACATTCCATTATCCTCATTTTGCACCTGGAGGGTACAGAAAACAATCAAATACATTTAAATAATTATATCAAACAATGGAAAACCAGGATGGAATGTAACAATATTGTGAAAAGGAAAGTTGCCACTCACCGTACTGCAGAGATGCTGAGTCACAGATAGGCACAACAAAAAGACTATCACAAATAAAACTTTCAGCCAGTAAGAAAACACACACACACACATACACACACACACACACACACACACACACACACACACACACACACCTGATCTATATTACTACTAACGACAGAGCAAAAATAGTCACGTTTAAGGATGTTACGAGTATGCTGATCAATGGTCCCAAGTCAGGAATGTAGGATATAGTCCTGGCAGTCACTAACCAAGTACACATATGGTTCACAACAAATAGCCTAGTCCCAATTTTTTCGGAAAACTGTAGTATACAGTTTCAGACAGTAAATAAAAACTCCAACTTCCTCAAATGGAGATCAACAACCAAAAAACCAATAAAACAACACATACAAAATTCCTAGGCATCCACATAGATACCCAGCTAAGACTGAAAGAGCAAATTGACCAGCTGGACAAAAAAACTTAGCACAGTGTGTTTTGCCCTGTGAGATATTTCTCACCTTGTGGGCAGATAAATATTTCTTTTATCGTATTTTGTATATTTCTTTTCTGTATTCTCTTATGGTATTATCTTCTGAGCAATTTGCTACAAGAGTTGAAAAAGTTTTCAAACTACAAAAATAAGCAGCGAGATTAATATGTGGGGTCTCTAACAGAACATCCTGCAGAGGTCTCTTTAAGACTCTCAGGATGTTGTTTGTAGCCAGTAGCAAGGAATTATTCCACAAAAAAATTATGACATTCACAAGCACAACACAAGCTGGGGAAAAAATTCCACCATGGCTCTGTAGCTCTCACAAGAAATCATAGGGGAGTAACTGAGTCAGGAATAAAAGTATACAACAGGATTTCCATCAATAAAAAAGAAAATTAATAATACACAGATACTGAAAAGGAAACTAAAAACATTCCTAAGAGCAAATTTATTAAAAAAATGAATGAATTCCTGGAGTAACGAGGCATACTTTTGAGTAAAAATAGAGGAAACCACTTAGACTAAAAGAAAAAAGGGAGAAAAATCACTCCTAAAAGCAACTCTTTACTAATGTCACAAAGACAAAATTCCTAACATAAATTGTAATGCTAAAATGTAAATTTATTTATATCATAGCTTAAAATGTATATTACCATTATTCAACACTATTAAGTATTCACCTAATTTACTTAGGCAATGAAGATAAAAATTTTGTATTTTAATTTAAATCATATGAACAAAATGTAAATTTAATTATTTACTTGTGGCCCTGGAATTAAAATGTGTACTTCTATTCATTCTGTTACATTAAGCATTCTCTTGAACTTATGCCAGGTAAAATGTAGGTTTTTAATATTGACTGCAACCAATCATTCATGAAAAGTAAGTATTATTTCACTTGATTTGTCCTATATTACTAGTACACTCATTGTACATATTGTAATCAACAGGACAAAATAAAAAATCAAATCAAAAAGAGAACTGAAATTTTCTGTGTGTGCATGTCCCCAAGTGGTAATATTGCAACATTCATGAAAGAAACTATCGAAATTATTACTGAAGTTCAAAATGAATGATGATGTAATATGTGGAGATGATAACACAAATATTGCTAAAGTATCAAATCCAAAACAAGAATTAAAAGAAACACTATTACAATGTAACATGATGATAATTATAAATGTAACCTATGAGAAGGACTGATCAATGACAGACTGTCATTGACAACATAATCACTAATCACTAATACTGGAAATAATAAATGTGAAGTTACAGTTTAGCAAACAGTAATCTATGGTCATCATGGGTTAGTGTTTAGTATCTACAAAAATAGGAGCTAAAAAACAGAAGCAAACCTAGACAAGAGAGACATCAGGATTATCAATCTGGAAAACATGAACATTTTAAAAATAACACTCAGGAATAGAGGCTGGAATGAAACAATGCTAGCACAAGGCACAAATGGGAAGTATGGTATATTTCTTGACACATTTATGCATTATTTTCATGCAGTCTTCCCCAAAGTAATCTGTCAGAAAATGCAGATCCATAGTGGGTAATGGATTACCAATGAAATAACTGAACTTCAACAAACAGGGAATATGGATACATATAAACAGTATCAGAAGAAGCAGAGAGAAGATTGATAAGAGAAGCTAAAGCCAGTTCAACAAAACAGCGCCAAAGAAATTACAAATAATAAAAATAACACTGATATGACCTCACTTTCGACAGGATGTTAACCCCTAATGTCATCCTCCTCCTATGGTTTTATGAATTCCAATCACTCAAAAGAATGTAAAAGATAACAAAATTATGTTGGCTAAGCCCCGAGTTACTACTGAAGATTTTTGGTACTCTGCACATCATAGAAGTGATAATCTCAAAACTATTTTCAGAAAAATAAAAATGGGGGGGGGGGGGGGGCAGAAGGGTAATTCACCTGCTTTGTTTCAAACCCACATACTGGGTTATACAGACATACATTTGCCAAATAGTTGACTATATAATGCAATGACTAAACGACAACCCACAAAATTTTTACAAAATACTTACATATACAAATTCAAAATTGTTTTGGTTGCTGAAACTGGCCATAAACTTCCAATACAAAGAATTATAAACTGTTTAGAACATATCAAATTCAGAGTCATATAACACATAAGAAAAAAAATTTCAATAGCAAAAAGTTTGTCCCTGAAAATCAGAAGTTACATAGCAAGAAAAGAAAAAGAAATGCAACACTTTTTGACTTTAAAAAAGTAAGGAGCTCCTCATATTCCTGTCACTTCATTGATTCCTTCTCACACAATTAACACTTGTCACAATTCCATGTATCTGAAGCTGAGTCCACATGTTTTACTGGTCCAATTGGTTTCCCATATCCTCCTGTTTCACCAGTGTCCTTGGAGGTGATTAGCCTCCACCATTCTGCATGAAAACCAAAGCAAAATAGCATAGTTTAGTGTAAAGATAAGTACCATAACTAAAACTCTAAGAAAATGTTTTGGTTTGAAAGATGTAGTCATGACACAATATTATACACACATACAACACATTCGTCAAATGTCATAATACTTTTCTTTTAAAGAATTTGTTGCACATACTCCTGCACTCTGACTCAAATCACTGTCTCACATCACTGAACTCAAAAGTCAAATATCCACTTATATAAAGTATTTCAAAAGACCAAACAACTATTTTACATCTTCCAAACAGAACAAAACTGAGCCTTGCGTGGCTCATGTTCATGCCGTTTATTGTTTGTCATCTTCTCTTACGGTACTGTTGCCTCGTTTTCTTATTCCATTTACTGGTGTCTGTAACTTCCTGTCTTACCTGCTGTGTGTGGCAGCAGCACCGCTTATTGGTAAGTGCACTGTCATACCATCTCTGGAGTGCCCAGTAGTATTTGTGGGTTGTCGTGTGTTGGGAGTTCAGTTGGGAGCTCAGTGAGGATGCAGCAGCAGTGAAGTCAGGGACGGAGTGCCCTGGTGACACACTTGAACTGTCCGATGGAAGGAGACTCGAGTGGTAACAACCGTTGGTTGGTCGTTCGGTTGGTTGTCTCATTGGCTGATGTGTATTTGGTACTTTGACTGTTTCCGGGCCTAGGCAGTTAGGTGGTTGGGGCACAGCAGCAGTGAAGTCCGGACAGCCATGATTCGCCCAACCCTTGCTGTTACACATGACTTGAGTGGCAATGGCCTTGCAGTCATCTGATCAGATGACATGTATTTGGTCGCCGTCCGCCTATCAGTTCTCTCTCTCTCTCTCTCTCTCTCTCTCTCTCTCTCTCTCTCTCTCTCTCTCTGTGTGTGTGTGTGTGTGTGTGTGTGTGTGTGTGGACTTGTGATTATTCTTCGTTGTTCCCAGAATGAGGCTTTCACTCTGCAGCGGAGTGTGCGCTGATATGAAACTACCTGGTAGATTAAAACTGTGTGCCGGGCCGAGACTCGAACTCGGGACCTTTGCCTTTCGCGGGCAAGTGCTCTACCAACTGAGCTACCCAAGCACGACTCACGTCCCGTCCTCACAGCTTTACTTCTACCAGTACCTTGTCTCCTACCTCCCAAACTTTACAGAAGCTCTCCTGCAAACCTTGCATTTATGGAAAAAATTTAAGCTGAGGCTTTCAGTCTATGTATAATGAAGATAAAAAAAAAAAAATTCTAAGGAAGTGAAACCTCCAGGAGAACTCCTGTATCTCAATTTCTTGCTTAGGCCTTGTGCCTTGGATTTTCAATGTGGCCTTCAGCTGATCTAAATTAAATCAAAGGAGGCCTTTTGTTAAAACCTTGAGAGGTTTTGATTCCTGCTTGTGTGATTGTCTGTTTTAAGAAATAAAGTTTATATGCTGAGTGCAACTGACAGTAACTTATTTTGGCCCCTTTCCACAAATATAACCTCATCCACTCTGTCCTGCTAGCCCAGGCATATCACTGCAGATGCTGCCAATCACGGCAGATAAGGCAGGAAGTTAGTGACACCAGTAAATGGAATAAGAAAACGAGGCGGCAATACTGTAAGAGAAGATGACAATAAACGGCATGAACACGAGCCGTGCATGGCTCAAAATGGTCAAATGGCTCTGAGCACTATGGGACTTAACATCTGTGGTCATCAGTCCCCTAGAACTTAGAACTACTTAAACGTAACTAACCTAAGGACATCAAACACATCCTCCATGCACAAAGCAGGATTCGAACCTGCGACCATAGAGGTCACGCGGTTCCAGACTGAAGCGTCTAGAATCGCACGGCCACACTGGCCAGCTGCATGGCTCATAAAACCATTAAGAAACTACTAATCAAACTGAATAAGGAGGTAGAAGCAGTTTCAAATCATTACATTACTTCGCTCTGATTACTACCTTCAGTCAGCCAGAAAATGAGATCCTCATGAAATTCCCCAAAATGTCACCAAATTATCCACTCTTGTTAGAATACACACATTACTTTTGAATCACTTCTTACATAACCAGAAAAATATTTTCTCCTTTAATATATCATCATTATATTAAGTCAGTCAGTACCCTGGATACAATTACCAACAGCATGTAAATCCAAACACGCAGCAGTATGTAACTAGTGCTTTATCCAAATATTACTCTTTCAATCAACTTCCATTTTCAGTGTTATAAATTACACATAAACTGTACCAAAGGTTGCCTAACTCAAACAGATTTTCACTATAATGAACCCAAACTTACCTGATATTGAAGTGGGCAGAAGTATAGTTAAAAAGATGTGAACATAAAGTGGAAAATTCGAGAAAACTATGACAGGAATATGAGTGCAGTGGATGAAAATTACTTTATGGGTCCATCAAAATTGGAGTGTGATAGTTTCGTGACCAATTCAACTGAATCAGGTGTAAACACCAAACTATAGCAAAGTGCGAAGTAAAGAATTCTGCTCAACAGAAAACTGTAGGCAGTAAGAAAGAAAACTATGGTAAACCTACAGAAATAGCTTTTCATTCAGACAGTCAATGATGCAATCTTGCAGAAATCTTACAAAATGATTTCAATGTGAAAGCATGCAGATATGTTAAACCTGGTGCACCCAAGTTACCAAAAACCATCACGCAGGACAGTTCAGATAGCAAAAACTGAAGTATTTTGTTGACTGGGGGTGAAAATGATATTTACAGAAATGAACAGCAACTAAAATTCACAATCTAAGGCAATTTATTCGCTATGTGAGTAAGAATATTGTTATTGTACCAAGATTCCCACACAGACATGGTCTCATGTTTACTGCCTGTGATGAACTTAAAGGGGCAATCAGGCAGTTTCACAAGATCTATAAAACATACACAAATGCCCATTTCCTTAGTGTGGACTTTCTGCAAAGGTGCAGTTATACAAAACATGGAATGCAAGTGTTAGAAAAATACAGCTGGCAAGGAAACAATCTGTACAAACCTGCACACCAGTGAGGTAGCCAAAAAGCAGTGGTACAGAATAGGAAATCGCACATGGAGTGACCACAGAAACAAAAGCAGCAGAAGAAGTAGTTCCAAATGAAATGATGAAGCCTACAAAAACTGCAACAACAGAAGAAACATCTGCCTCAGTCTCAACAGAAACAGCTGAACTGCCATCAACATCAGGAACATCAAAGCAGACACCAACTACAAAAGCTACAGTTTCAGCAACATCTACAGCAACACCAGCAAAAGGGGAGAAGATGCTCAGAACAGAAGATACAGGGTCAAATACTGTGAACAGGAGAAAAACAGTGCCAACTACCCTTTTGAACGATTTTTTAGTTGGAGGCAGACACAAGGGGAAGCACACAAGATAAATGGTCATGCACCTCCTCTAACTTGAAAAGGAACAACACAGAAGCAAAACTAACCCACTTAGTAACAAGTAAGTTTCAAATTCCAATGTTATTTGCAAATTTCTCAGTGCTTCATCAAAATGTGCAGTCACTGACAAATAAAGTGTATGAACTTCAAGTTCTTCTTGAGACTCAACTAAAATTTGTTAAATTATTGTGCTGTGCATAACAGGGCACTGGCTTGAAGATGAAAAACTAAAGATGTTAAGACTGCAAAATTTTGTTTAAGGTAGCTATTTCTGTAGACCTATAAAGGCTCATGGAGGAAGCTGCATGTATGTAAAAAGTGGTATAAAATTTGCATCTATTCTTTCCCCAAAAGATATACCCAAGAAAAGAGTTTCAGAGACCCTGACAAATCCTATATCACAAATGTGATCATTGGGATGATAATAAATAAATAAAAAAAAAAATAAAAGACATCTGGAGTTGAATTGGTAGGTGAAAGTGTAGCAATTATTTGCTTGTAAAGGCCTCCAAATGGCAATATACCTACCCTGTTAACAAGGTTGGAATCATATGTTCACATCTTAACAAAAAAGTGCAAAAATATCATTCTGTGAGGGGATTTTAATATTAACTTTCTCAAAGAATCAAAACAAAAAACTGATCTTTTGAACCTCCTTTTAACTTTTAATCTAAAACATGAAATGGATGACAACAACATTAGTGTCAATCATTGACCAAGTATTTACAAATATGCCATGTAAATACAATACATAGCTTTCAATGCAGGCTTTCAGGATCACAATTTCAAACAATTTCTGTAGAACTAAGAAATCATTGTCAACGTTCAAAACAGTCTGTATCAGCTGTTGTTAGGTGCTACAGTAAATAAAATATAAATTCCTTTCTGTATTTCCTAATCACAGAAAAATGAGAAGAAATTTACAACATCACAGCACAAATGAAGAGTTTGATGCTTTCAGTAACTTTACTTTGAACTATGTTCACCCCCCCCCCCCCCCCCCACCCCTCCCCTCAAAAGAAAGAAGATAATACAGAAAAAATAAGAAAAGTAATTGGCTCACACCAGGCATACTGATATCACTTAAGAAAAAGAGATTTCTATATGAAGTACCAAAACAAACAGAAAAACCACCAATTTTGATGCTTATTTTAGGAGACATAAGCATATCAAGAAGTCTTTAAAATGTGTAAGAAACTGACAAATGAGAATTCTGTAAAAAGTGCCCTGAACAAAACAAAGGCTATATGGGACATAGTATGAAAAGAAATAGGTTAACAATGTGGAGAACACCACAATATTGACTTACTAGAAAACTCAATCAAAATAACAGACCAAAAAAATGTTGCAAATAAATTTAACTCTTACTTTACACAAGCAGTAGAAAATCTTACAAAAATGCAACCACCAAATGTTAGGACAGAACAAGTTCCGAACAGTTTAAATACGTGTCCTTTTTTTTATACCCAGCAGATGAGAAAGAAGCATCAAATGTCATTAGAGGGCTAAAATCAAAATTCTCATTTGGCATTGATAACATTCTTGATACTATTTTAAAGAGATGCTCTGCAGTAATAACAATACCCTTTGCAGATGTTTGTAAGCCCTCACTTGCTACTGGGATTTTTCCTGAAAAGTTAAAAACAGCAGAAGTGAGGCCTCCGTTTCAAAAGGGCCAAAGAACAGAGGTAAAAAATTACAGACCAATCTCTCTACTATCTGGCTTTTCTAAAATATTAGAAATTTTTTAAAATGAGTCTGGTTCATTTTACAGAAGAAAATAAAGTCTTCTCATAATAACAGCATGGTTTCCACAAATCTAGGTGCACGGAAAATGCCATCTTTGATTTTACAAATGAAACCCTGCCCTCAGTAGACCATAAACAACATTTATCTCCTATGTTTTTGGACCTCATCAGAGTTTTTGATGTCATTAACCATAAACTACTACTCTCAAAACCGGAACTAGTAGGTGTTAGGGGACTGGGACACAGGTGACTACAACCATTCCTGAATAACAGAGAACACATAGTGGAACTTAAATATCAAGAAGGAAATAACATACAGATGTATCAGTCAGGGAAACAAAATGTTAAATATTATGAGCCCTGAGGTTCCATTCTAGGTCCAGTCTTGTTCCTGCTGTTTATAAATGACAGAGTCAGCAACCCCTTTCATGACACGAATAAAATATGCCTGACGACACCAGTATTCTGATAAAAGGTCAGACTGGAGAAGAACTGGAGAATTAAATCAAAGTATGCATGTCACACATAACTGATTGGTTCTCCAAAAACTGTCTTTTCATGAATGCAGAAAAGACAGTAACAATGCATTTAGATACAACACAAAGGATACACCCCTCAAGCCCTGTCATAATGTTATTTGGCAAACATTTAGAAACTGTAAACAGCACTAAACTTCTTGGAATATAAGTAAGAAAACTTAAAGTGGGACAAACATATCTACTGAAATAAGCCCTTCATATAAGTTTCATCAATAAGAAATTAAGTACCACCTGCTGTTGCATAAAAATTCTTACTGGCTGCATGACACAACAAATGATAAGAAATATATATTACACACAGTTGGAATCTCTGTTGAGATACGGAATCATTTTTTGGGGCAACTTACCTGCCAGCAGAAGTTGCTTTATTGTCCAAAAAAGAATTATAAGGGTAGTATAGGACATGCAATTACCAGAAGCTCATGCAGGACAGTATTTAAGAACCTACAAATTCTTCTATTACCTTGCTTATATATTTTGGAAGTTATACGTTTCTTTAAGAAAATAACAGACACTGAAGGCCAACTAGTACAAAAAAATGAAACAGTTAATAAGTACAATACAAGACAGAAAATGGAACTGCATAGTGAATATGCAAAAACAAAACTTAGACAAGATGGGTCCTTACTAGCAGGGGAAAAACTTTACAACAAGTTACCACCCCACATTAAGACATGAAAAAAATTTAAGGATTTTTAAAA
The DNA here is from genome assembly GCF_023864275.1 of Schistocerca cancellata. Classification (NCBI taxonomy): domain Eukaryota; kingdom Metazoa; phylum Arthropoda; class Insecta; order Orthoptera; family Acrididae; genus Schistocerca; species Schistocerca cancellata. Next base: position 1,097,064,897 of record NC_064627.1, read on the forward strand.
TGGCTCTAAAAATGCATCTTTTAAATAAACTGTATTATAGTGTTGTTGAATATATACAATCTTAAACTATATAGAATCTAGTGAAGCTAGTTGCTTTCTAAAATCTGGATTAGTTTAGATTTACTTTCATTCCAACTGATCCGTAGTGAGAAGGTCCTCCAGGATGTAGAACATGTCAGAAAAACAATAATATAAGACAAATATTTACAGCTGAAACAAATAAGCTAAACCTTCCACAGGTCCCAAGTGGAATGATTGTCATTTTCTTTAATGAACACTATATGAAAGGATTACTTTACAGACACTCATTTACTAAGGTCACATTACTGAAATGGTGCAGAAGTCACACACACACACACACACACACACACACACACACACACACACACACACACGGGGGGGGGGGGGGGGGGACATCAGTTGGTTCTACTGAGAAATTCATCAATGGAGTCAATGTAGAATACTTCAGTATCAAAGTCAGTGTTAGTGCACATCATATACATTGTAAATATTTTCCAATCTTTAAACGTGTGCCATTTGTACAAATGCAAAAGCTGTAGACTATAGTCATGGAGATGCCACAAAAACTGTAAATATTACTCTGTTTTTTAATTATTAAAAGTAATTGTTGCCAATTCACAAGAAAAGTATCATGATTTAATGTAAATTTGTTTCCCTTAAAAAATTGTAAGCTATGATCACAAAATTATGTAAAAATCCTCTTGTTCTTTTACTAGAAAACTGATACAAGTTCTTGAGAACAGCATGATGACATTAACCTGTATGTACATATTTGCTTACAGTTTTACATATGGAAACTTATTCATGTTGTTGTAGATATACAACTCACAATCATCATATAAATTCACATAGTTTCATCTCATCATCTCACAAAAATTGATTGTCCAATATCAATTTTTAACTATATACAAAAATGATGAAATGGGCCATTACAATAATCAATCAAATAGTCACTACTCATTCATCAATCCTTCCATTTTTTTGTTGTTGTCTAAATGAGTGCATTCTCAAAAATTAACATACTGAAAAGACAGGCTCCCTAAGCATTTATACCCTATCTGACACATTTCTCATTAGTTCTGATCATTACCTTATTACTTTGTCAATGCATTGTTATACCTTCATTATTACTCCATTATCTAAGAAATAAACACCTGATCTGCTCCTTAAATAGAAAAGATGAAACTATAGAACTACACTCCACAGCATCAAACCTAGTATTATATGCAAACTTTACTCCCATAACACAACAGACAAAATATCAACTACTAAAATGTTTACTTCCCGGAATGCCATAATACTACTCTGAACTGAGGCCAGAAGGGCTATACATATACAAACGTTGCTTTTTCATTCTACACACATTACTATAGGCAACTGTATCTTAGCTTTATTTCACTGTACTAATGTCCGCAGCTCGTGGTCTTACGGTAGCGTTCTCGCTTCCCGCGCACGGGGTCCTGGGTTTGATTCCCGGCGGGGCCAGGGATTTTCTCTGCCTTGTGATGACTGGGTGTTGTGTGTCTTTCATCATCATTTCATCCCCATCGACATGCAAGTTGCCGAGGTGGCATCAACTCGAAAGACTTGCACCAGGCGAACGGTCTACCCAACGGGAGGCCCTAGCCACACAGCATTTACATTTACTGTACTAATGCTTGAAAAACTATCAGGCCACATTTTCACTCAGATGTACCTCTCTGTAAATAGTTCCACTGTAAAACTTTAATGTAGCACCACAAATAGTATTAAACCATATATTCAAGATATTCTCTCTTTCATTGCTTCTGCTGACTCACAAGTTAGCTGATTAAATTAAACTGAATTGAATTGATTACTTTAGCACTTAAATGTGATTTTCCGATACTTTTATCTTTTTCACATATCCTGACAAACTTAATTTTTCATTCATGTTTTCTTTTGGTTGAATTTTTTAATGATGAAACAAATTTTTTAATGATGAAACAAATTTTTTTAATAATGAAACAAATACAACTCATCAATTTTACTTATAATCGCTAATCTTTACTAACTAATAGTACAGAGAGAAAATTCATCAAAAACTTTTCCTGTTAAGAGTGATCTGTCTGATCATGAGGCACAGTTAGTTACAGTGTGTGACAAAGTACCATACAGTAATGAAAAACAGTCCTCCAAAATAGTGTGTTCAATTAATGATGTAAAAATTGCAAATTTTTGGGAAATCTTGCAACAGTTAGACACAGATGAGGTATTCAGGACACCTGATGTAAATTTAAAATGTAATCGATTTCATAGTACCTTTGTGAATATATTTGACAACAGGTTCCCTATGAAATCAGTGAAACATAACTGCAAGAAACCATTTAAAAAGCCACGGCTTACTAAAGGGATAAAAATATCTTGTAAACAGAACAGGAAATGTATCTTACAGCTAGAAGAAGTAGTGATCCAGAAACAGTGAAACATTATTAAAACTATTGCAATGTATTAAGAAAAGCTATTACAAAGTCGAGAACTATGTGCATTATGTCTGAGATTAGCATCTCTGATAATAAAATTAAAACAGTTTGGGTTTTTGTTAAAAGGGAAACAGGGCAACCAAGAGCACAGGAAGATTGTATTCTATCAAACATTACGAAAAGTTTGTTAACAAAAATTCACAACTACAAAATATTTTTAATAATCATTTTACAAGTGTTGTAGACAAAATAGGATCCAGCTGTTCATCAGAAAATACACGGCTGTATATGGAAGAGGCAATACCTATGCAGTTTTATTAAACTGAAATTCAGTCCATTACTAAAATTAGGAAAATAATAAATCCACTCAAAAGTAAAAGCTCACATGGAATTGATGGCATTTCCAACAGAGTACTAAAAGCTGTTTCCCAACAGGAGTCAACCGAAGTGTTTGATTCCAATTTTGATTTTCTAGGTGTTATTGCAGTAGGATTAAGTGTGGTGGTGGTGAAATTTTTGAGATTTATAGTGTGGTATCGGTTGTTTCTGTTGACTTATATAGGTCAAGGGGAGTGATCAATTCCAGTGGATTTTGTGTGTAGTGGAATTTGGGAAGGTTGTGGTGTCTTGTTTTTTAGTGTTTTTTCTCGTTAGGTGCAGTGGCGTGTGTTTATATTTAGTTTGTCGCCACCCAAAAACCCGTAATTTCCCACGCTTGTCCCGTTAGTTTGATTAGGTTTTTTGTGGAAGGTGTGTGTCTTGGTTTTTCGATGTATTTTCGTGTTTGTTGTCATGTTTACGTATTGACGTCATAGGAGCCATATTGGAGTCGAATGGATGGTCGTTTCCGCCATATTTGCCGCGTCATGGGTCAAAGCAGATGGTGGAATCTGACGCTTCCGTATTTCCCTCAACAGATACGTAGGATTCTCAGCCACATATGTGGGAGCTAACTGAAACAGCGCATTTTTCCATATAGACTGAAATATTCCGTTGTTAAGCTATTGCACAAAAAGGGGGATGTATCTGATGGTAACAACTGCCACCCAATCTTGTCTCTGACAACTTGACCCAAAATTCTAGAAAAAGTAGTGTATTCAAGAGTAGCTTCACATATTTGCAAAAATGAAGAACTAACAAAATGTCAATTTGGTTTTCAGAAAGGTTTTTCAACAGAAAATGCTGTATATGCTGTCACTGATCAAGTATTAAATGCTCTGAATAACTAAACATCACCGATTGGGATATCTGTCATTTCTCAAATGCTTTTGAATGTGTGAATTATGAAATTCTTCTAGATGAGTCTGAGTATTGTGGTATGTGTGGGGCATTGCAAAGATGGTTTAATTCATATTTAACTGGAGTACAGATAGTCCGAAAAAATCATCAGGACATTGATGTACTGTTAATTTATGTCCCTGAACTGTATTGTTTGAATGGCTTCTTTTGGTCGTGCTGAAATATGGAGTAATTGAGATGAGAAGCGTCATTAAATTAAAGAAAGCTGTTTTTAAGTTATCAGTGACGAACATGTCCAGAGTGTTAGAAAAAAATCTACGTCTACATAGATACTCCGCAAGCCACTGTACTGTATGTGGCAGAGGGTACCCTGTACCAGTGCTACTCATTCCCTCCCCTGTTCCACTTGCAAAGAGTGAGGAGAAAAACGTCTGTGTCTGTGCTTCCACATGAGCCCTAATTTCTCGTATCTTATCTTCACAATCCCTCTGCATAATCCTATGTTGGCGGCGGTAGAAGTGTTTGCTTCAAATGTCAGTTCCCTAAATTTTTTCAATAGTGTTCTTCAAAAAGAATGTTCCTTTCCTCGAGGGGTTCCCATTTGAGTTCCTGAAGCATCTCCATAACACTTACGTGTTGTCTAAACTACTGGTAACAGATCTAGCAGCCCACCTCTTAATTGCTTCAATGTCTTTCTTCAGTCTGACCTGGTATGGGTACCAAACACTCAAGTAGTACTCAAGAACAGGTCACATCAGGCTCCTATATGCAATCTCCTTTAGAGGCTGACCACAATCTCCTGAAATTCTCCTAATAAAACAAAATTGGCCATTTGCCTTCCATGCAACAGTTGTCACATATTTGTTCCATTTCATATTGCTTTGCACTGTTATGCCCAAATATTTAAGCACCTTCATTGTGTCAAGAAGGACACTACTAATACTGTATCCATACATTGCAGGTTTGTTCTTCCTACCCATATGCATTAACTTACATTTTTCCACATTTAGGGCTAGCTGTCATTCATCAAACCAACTAGAAATTTTGTCTGTTGTCTTGTATCTTCCTACAGTCACTCAACTTCGACATCTTATGTGGATAAAGAAGTGAATAGTTTAGAAATAGTAGTATTTGGTAAGAGAATGAAAAAGTTATTTTCTGTGTGAGTTTCAAAAAGGTAATTTTCAATAAAAGTGTTCAAAAAGTAAATTTCATTGCTCCTGTGCAAATATCAATTTTTTATTTTGTAATAATAAGAATCAGGAGTTAATTTTCAATACACATGCAATGAGAACCATTCTAAATGCAAATTGTTAATATCCCGAGTTCTTTTAATAAATGCCTACAGCATGGTCTTGGGTGGGCTCTGGCTATTATTCTGGTTACATGCTTTTGTGCAATGAATACTTTTTTCCTTAGTGATTCATTATCCCAAAATATGATGCCAGAATATGACAGCAGTGAATGAAAACACACATGGTACACTACTTTACTGACATGTTCATCACCAAATTTTGCAAGAACACTAATGGCATAAGTAACTGAACCTGACTTTCAGGAGATCATCAATGTGTTTCTTCCAGTTCAATTTCTCATTGATAAACACACCCAGAAATTTTGAATATTCTGCCTTAGCAACAGATGTCTGTTCAAAGTCTATATTTATCAGTGGTGTTATGCCATTTACCCTACTTAATTGTATATACTGTTTTTTTTTCAAAATTTAATGAGAGTCCATTAGTAGAGAATCACTTAATAATTTTCTGAAAGACATTATTTACAATTTCCTCAGCTAATTCTTGTTTGTTGGGTGTGATTACTATACTTGTATCATCGGCAAAAAAGAATTAGCTTTGCATCTTCATGAATATAGAGTGCAAGTCATTAATGTATGTTAAGAACAATAAGGGACCCAAGATTGAACCGTGTAGGATATCATTCTTGATACCTCCCCAGGGACATAATTCTGACTTGGCAGAAATGACATATGGGGTTCCCCAAGGTCCAGTCTTAGGTCCACTATTGTTCCTCATATCTTCTGTCTAATAAACAACAGGCAGAATTAGTTCTTTTTGTAGATGGCACTAGTACTGTAATCAATCCAATCATACGCACAGAAACACAAGAAATGGCAAATCAAGTAGTTAAAGTATCACTGACTAGTTTTCTGCAAATGGTCTCACCCTCAGTTTGAAAAAGAACAACATATTCAGCTCTGTATATCTAGGGAACTACACCAATGACAAGTGTAACACATAGCGAGGAAGGTCCATATTGATAAGAATTGAAATTAAAAAAAACACTTTTGGAGCTCCTAAAATAATGTAGCCCAACCGCATTTGCGCTTAGAATCACTGCAAATCTTGGGGAAAGACAAATCAATAACTTGAGATATTTTGCATACTTTCATTCAATAATATCCTATAGAATGATGTTCTGGGGTAACTGGTGCTCACCAACGATCATCTCGTAGACATCTGTTTAAAGAGTTGGGCTTTGTGACTACTGCTTCACAGTATATTTATACTCTCACGAAGTTTGTTGTAAATTATCCACCACAGTTCAGAAGGTACAATGATGAACATTATTACAGTATCAGAAGGAAAAATTATATTCGTTGCTTCACATTAAGGTTGTCTTTACCACAAAAAGCGTCACAATGCCGCGACAAAAATTTTGATCACTTACCCAGTGATATGAAACGTCTGACAGACAGTGAAGTGCAATTTCAAAACAAACTACGAAACGTTCTCTTGACATCTCCTCCTACTCCATAGAAGAATTCCTGTTGCTGTAATGTGTAAAAGAAGGTGGGCAGGAATTACTAACTCACATTCATATTTATTTTTCTTTCTTTAACAAAAAGATTAAAAATTAGAAATTTTCAGAATTTCAAAGTATGTACAAATGAATTTGCGACGTGAATGTAAAATAACTCGCTCCGCATAATTACGATCTATCGTTCAATATGACCCATGGAACATGCAGCAATAACTAACTAGCAACATCATCTACATTGACATTTGATTGTTACTAATTATCGGAGCTTTGCATTCATTGTCAACAATATCATTACCTTCGTTAACATTTTGATTCACTTCGTGCACACACTCCCTTCTTCACATCAACATTTGCATCAACAATTTCATTGATCCTCATATCCACAACGTCAAGCCTTTTTATCACTTGTGCACATTCTACCTCACCAAAATCAGACGCATCAATATTTACACTAGTCTCCTCCGTAATTATCTCCTTCTCTATAGCAATAGTATTTACCCGCTCGGTATAGGAAATCACTTCATTACTATCGTCAACAGAGCAAGTTGACACTACACCATTAAGTCTGCCTCAGAAAACTCAAGAACTTCCACTCCGTTATTACATTTGTTATCAATTACATTTTCACTTGACAACCTGTCACTGCCAAAAGATTCTAACTTCAAATCAAAATTTTCTAGAGCTTCTTTTTCGTCTATGAATTTTGTAAGATTCGCATTAATTACACTAATTTCCTTTTTAATGTCACTACTACTCGTGTCCACTTTTGATTAGACTGCCAACGCTACTTTTCATTTAATCCATATCCAAATTCAGTTCTTTGATTAACATTTCGGACTTAAAACACTCATACACTAACACTTCTTGTACTCTACAGTCCTAAACACACTGTCTTGCTTCATGTTGTTAATTTTTACGAATAATTACAATTTCAAATTACCCCAATCAATGTCCGCACCAGTTGCGGCGGCCGTTGCGTCGTCTGCTCGCTGCTTCGGCTCGTAATTTCAGTGTTGGTTCTGCGACATCGTGTTGTTTACATCTGCTCCGTCTTGCGTCGTTTGGCTGTCATGCTTCGAGCTGCGACGTCAGTTGTACGTTAATCGGCGACGTCACGCTTTATTGCTTTTCTCATTGGTGAAACTTTCGTCTCGTAATACCATGTACCTCTGCCCCTCATTCGAAACAATTACAGTTTCCAGCGTTCTTAACACTTTTCTGTGCACTATACACAAACAATATCAGTTAATTTATATACCAAACGAATGTTTCACACTGTGCAACAGCCACTTCATCACTTCTGATTGTCACAGTGACTGTCTATTATTTCGCCACAGGTTTTCCATAAGTCCGAATTGGGCCTGGACGGAATAATCCTCAGCCAGCGCAGCAAAGGAGGCATAGTCGTATTTGCCACTGCATATGTGCAACGGTAGCCGGCTAAACAGCGGTTGTCTAAAGCAGGCTATTTGAGACGATGTGGTCCACACCAGATTTTCGGTCCAAATTCGTTAATTGCACTTTGTTGTTGAATAGCCTACAGTTTATGGCCAGTCAGTCTCATCTATTATAATTTATGCAGAGGTGAACAGCTAGCCACATACTACATTCGATATCCAAATAACTATCCCTACAAGACTAACAAACTCTTCGGAAAGCATCAGAGATAATTTCTTCACAAATATAGGAGCCATAGATACAGATGTTGACATAGGAATATATCATCACAATGAACCCATCTTGGTTTTTAAGAATAACACCATGTTTCACAATAAAATTTGTTATCTGGACAGCAGCTATTTTTTCAAATACTTAGTATAGCACCGGAAGGATAGAGATGGGGCGGTAATTTCCCATATCCTCTTTTGATCCTTTTTTGTGTAGTGGTTTTACCTCTGCATACTTAAGCATGTCAGGGAAGTTGGCTTGCTCAAATGACTGGTCAGTTATTAAGGACAGAGGGTGTGCTATTTTATCATATACAAATTTAATTACTTTGGTGGGTATTTGATCCCATCCTGCACCGTTTTTGCTTTTTATGGACAAAATAGCATTTTTTACATGTTTGGCTGAGACTTTACTAAATGTCACAAGGATGTCACTATTCTGGTCCAGGAAAAAGAAATTCATACTGTTTTCTTGCTCTATTTGCGACTGGAACAGGAAACGAAACGACAAGTAGAGGTACAGGATGCCATCTTCCATGCAACACACGCTGGTTTGCAGGGTACATAGATGTAAATATATATCTCAAAATATTCCAGTGCAAGTAAGTGATGTCACTATTGATAACACTTACTGAAGAAGAGATAAAACAATTAAAGTTGTGATGCACAATACAGCCTCACAAAAATAAAATGATAAGAAGAGATTTTCAACAACACTTATATGAAAATGGTTATAAAATAAATAAAATAGATTTATATGTAATGTAACTAAAGAAACACTTGGGGATGCAGTTAAGTACATACATTAAAAACGCTGTTCTAAATTTAGAAGGCTATATACAACAGAAACCTTCAAAATATTCATTCACAGTCTGTATTTACTACTAAATCTATTATAAAATAGCATTATCCTTACTAAACCAACTATTAAGTGAATTATCGAATCCTAATCACATGTCAAATAATTTATCAGCTTTAATCAAACAATGGACAATCCAGGATGAAATGTAACAATACCAGAGAAGGAAAGTTGCTACTCACAATATAGCGGAGATGCTGAGTCGCGATAGGCACAACAAAAAGGTTCACACAATTAAAGCTTTCGGCCATTAAGGCCTTTGTCAGCAGTAGACACATATGCACACACACACTCACGCAAGTGCAGCTTGCACACACATCTGCAGTCTCAGAGAGCTGAAACCACACTGTGAACAGCAGCACCACTGCATGATGGGAGTAGCGACTGGGTGGTGGTAAGAAGGAGGCTGGGTTGGGGAGGGGGAGGGATAGTATGGTGGGAATGGCGGATAGTCAAGTGTTGTAGTTGAGACAGGGGGTAGGAGAGAACGTGCAGAGGGGGGAGGGGGTAAGTAGCGGAAAGGAGAGAAAACAAAAAAAATTAAAAGACTGGGTGTGGTGGTGAAATGACGGCTGTGTAGTGCTGGAATGGGAACAGGAGGGAGCTGGATGGGTGAGGACAGTGACTAACGAAGGTTGAGGCCAGGAGGGTTACGGGAACGTAGGATGTATTGCAAGGAAAGTTCCCACACGCACAATTCAGAAAATCTGGTGTTGGTGGGAAGGATCCATATGGCACAGGCTGTGAAGCAGTCATTGACACGTGGGGTATCACGTTTGGTAGCATGTTCAGCAACAGGGTGGTCCACTTGTTTATTGGTCACAGTTTGTCAGTGGCCATTCATGCGGACAGACAGCTTGTTGGTTGTCATGCCTACATAGAATGCAGCACAGTGGTAGCAGCTTAGCTTGTAAATCACATGACTGGTTTCACAGGTAGCCCTGCCTTTGATGGGATAGGTGATGTTAGTGACTGGACTGGAGTAGGTGGTGGTAGGAGGATGTATGGGACAGGTCTTGCATCTCTAGGTCTATTACGGGGGTATGAGCCATGAGGTAAGGGACTGGGAGCAGGGGTTGTGTAAGGATGGACGATTATATTGTGTAGGTTCGGTCTATGGCGGAATACCACGTTACGAGGGGTGGGAAAATAGTGGGCAGGACATTTCTCATTTCAGGGCATGACGAGAGGTAATCGAAACCCTGGCGGAAAATGTAGTTCAGTTGCTCCAGTCCCAGATGGTACTGAGTTACGAGGGGAATGCTCCTCTGTGGCCGGACTGTGGGGCTTTGGAAGGTGGTGGGAGACTGGAAAGATAAGGCATGGGAGATTTGGTTTTGCACAAGGATGGGAGGATAGTTACGATCAGTGAAGGATTCAGTGAGACCCTCGGTATATTTTGAGAGGGACTGCTTGACACTGCAGATGCGATGACCACAGGTGGCTAGGCTGTATGGTAGGGACTTCTTGGTATGGAATGAGTGGCAGCTGTCAATGTGGAGGTATTGCTGGTGGTTAGTAGGTTTGATATGGACAGAGGTACTGATGTAGCCATCTCTGAGGTGAAGGTCAACATCTAGGAAGGTGGCTTGTTGGGTTGAGTTGGACCAGGTGAAGCGAATGGGGGAGAAGTTGTTGAGGTTCTGTAGGAATGTGAATAAGGTGTCCTCACCTTCAATCCAGACACCAAAGATGTCATCAGTTAATTTAAACTAGGTGAGGGGTTTAGGATACTGGGTTTTTAGGAAGTATTACTCTAGATGGTCCATGAATAGGTTAGCACAGGATGGTGCCATGCGGGTGCCCATAGCTATACTGCAAATTTGTTTGTAGGTAATGCCTTCAAAGGAGAAGTAATTGTGGGTGAGGATATAGTTGGTCATGGAGACTAGGAAGGAGGCTGTTGGTTTGGAATCCATAGGGCTTTTGGAAAGGTAGTGTTCGACAGCAGTAAGGCTATGGGCATTAGGAATGTTAGTGTATAGGGAGGTGGCATCAATAGTGATGAGCAGGGCACCGTGTGGTAAAGGGACAGGAACTGTGGAGAGTCAGTTGAGGAAATCGTTGGTACCTGTTATATAGGAGGATAGGTTCCGGGTAATAGGTTGAAGGTGTTGGTCTACGAGAGGAGAGATTCTCTCAGTGGGGGCACAGTAACCGGCCCCAATGGGGCGTCCTGGGTGGTTGGGTTTATGAACTCTAGGAAGCATGTAGAAGGTTGGAGTGTGGGGAGTGGTAGGGGTAAGTAGAGATATGGACTCTGGGGAGAGGTTCTGGGATGGGCCTAAGGATTTGTAGGTGGAAGTATCTGGCAACTGACGCAGTCCTTCTGCCACATAATCCTTGCGGTTCAAAACAATGGTGGTGGAGCCTTTGTCAGCAGGTAGGATTAGACGCGTTGAAACTCTTGCCCTACAGGAACTTGAGCAACATGCACAATGCCGCCTCAAAAAGCTCTTCATCCTACTCACTTCCTACTCCCGCCTCGGAGTACCACTGTCCACCATGTCTACAACCACCTCCAACTGCCCCCACACCCCCTCATAGCTGACAAACCCTGTTTTGCAGACCTTCTACATTTACCCCATCCTTCAAAAATCCCTCCCACCACCACACAGAACCCAGAACCTAAACAGACCTGCAACACAGTTATAAACCTTTCCTCCAGAAGCCTTAGTCCCACAGAAATATCAGTCCTTTCCAAAGGCCTCACCTTTTGCCCCACTCCCAAATTCAACAATGCATAACTAATTAAAGACTTTCTCTCCTTCTCTTGGTCCCTACAGTGGAAACACTTTTTCGCTACCAACCTGACTGGTCAAACTTAACCAAAGACCAATACCAAACCTTGCCGAACTCAGTTCACTCCTCCATCTAACCGTGATCCATCCCTACTACCTCCAAACCACCCCCTGTTAACTTTCCAAACTTTCTTAACCTCGAACCTTGCCTCAAAATCTTTCCCCAAATCCCTCAACATGCAAACTAACCTTACATCCGCAGAAAGAACCGCAGCCCACCATCTAAAAACTGATCACGACCTTATAATCCTACCTGCTGACAAAGGCTCCACCACCGTTGTTTTGAACCACGAGGATTACATGGCAGAAGGACTCCATCAGCTGTCAGATACTTCCACCTACAAACCACGCCACAGTGATCCCATTCCAGTAATCCAGCAGGATCACTAGTCACTACTCAAATCCTTAGGCCCATCCCAAAACCTCTCCCCAGAGTCCATCTCTTTACTTACCCCTACCTCTCCCCACACTCCCACCTTCTATATGCTTTCTAAAGTTCATACATCCAACCACCCAGAATGCCCCATTAGGGCCGGTTACTGTGCCCCCACTGAGAGAATCTCTGCTCTCGTAGACCAGCACCTTTAACCTATTACCCAGAACCTACCCTCCTATATAAAAGATACCAACCATTTCCTCAACTGACTCTCCACAGTTCCTGTCCCTTTACCACACAGTGCCCTGCTCATCACTGTTGATGCCACCTCCCTGTACACTAACATTCCTAATGCCCATGCCTAGCAAGGCAGACAGCAGTAGTTGTCGAACACTACCTTTCCAGACGCCCTAAGGTTTCCAATCCAACAACCTCATTCCTAGTCTCCATGATCAGCTATATCCTCACACACAATTACATCTCCTTTGAAGGCATTACCTACAAACAAAACCGCGATATGGCTATGGGCACGCGCATGGCACCATCCTATGCTAACCTATTCATGGGCCATCTAGAGGAAACCTTCCTAAAATCCCAGAATCCTAAACCCCTCACCTGGTTCAAATTCATTGATGACATCTTTGCTATCTGGATTGAAGGTGAGGACATCTTATTCACATTCCTCCAGAACCTCAACAACTTCTCCCCCATTTGCTTCATATGGTCCAACTCAACCCAACAAGCCACCTTCCTAGATGTTGACCTTCACCTCAGAGATGGCTACATCAGTACCTACTAACCACCAGTAATACCTTACTTCGACTTTCATACCAAGAACTCCCTTCCGTACAGCCTAGCCACCTGTGGTCGTCGCATCTGCAGTGACATGCAGTCCCTCTAAAAATATACCGAGGGTCTCACTGAAGCCTTCACTGACCGTAATTATCCTCCCATCCTAGTACAAAAACAAATCTCCCATGCCGTATCTTTCTAGTTTCCCACCATCTCCCAAAGCCCTACAGTCTGGCCACAGAAGAGCATTCCCTTCGTAACTCAGCACCATCTGGGACTGGAGCAACTGAACTACATTCTCTGCCAGGGTTTCGATTACCTCGCGTCATGCGATGAAATGAGAAATGTACTGCCCACTATCCTTCCCGCCGGCCAGTGTGGCCACGCGATTAAAGGCACTTCAGTCTGGAACCGCGCGACCGCTACGGTCGCAGGTTCGACTCCTGCCTCGGGCATGGATGTGTGCGATGTCCTTAGGTTAGTTAGGTTTAAGTAGTTCTAAGTTCTAGGGGACTCATGACCTCAGATGTTAAGTCCCATAGTGCTCAGAGCCATTTGAACCATTTTGAACTATCCTTCCCACCCCTCCTACTGTGGTATTCCGCTGTCCACCAAACCTACACAATATACTCGTCCATTCTTAGACAACACCTGCTACCAATCCCTTACCTCATGGCTCATACTCCTGTAATAGACCTAGATGAAATCTTGTCCCATACATCCTCCTACCACCAACTACTCCAGTCCAGTCACTAACATCACCTATCCCATCAAAGGCAGGGCTACCTGTGAAACCAGTCATGTGATTTACAAGCTAAGCTGCAACCTCTGTGCTGCATTCTATGTAGGCATGACAACCAACAAGCTGTCTGTCCACATGAATGGCCACCAACAAACTGTGTCCAAGAAACAAGTGGCCTACCCTGTTGCTGAACATGCTGCCAAACACGATATCCCTCATCTTAATGACTGCTTCACAGCCTGTGCCATATGGAACCTTCCCACCAACACCAGCTTTTCTTAATTGCACAGGTGGGAACTTTCCTTGCAATACATCCTACGTTCCCGTAACCCTCCTAGCCTCAACCTTCGTTAGTCACTGTCCTCGCCCATCCAGCTCCCTCCCTGTTCCAATTCCAGCACTACACAGCCGTCACTCACCTCCATGCCCAGTTTTTTTATTTTTTTATTTCTCTCCTTTCCGCTACTTACCCCCTCCCCCCCTCTGCAACTTCTCTCCTGCCCTCCGTCTAAACTGCAAATCTTGACTGTCCGCCACTCCCACCATACTATCCCTCCCCCTCCCCGCCCCAGGCTCCTCATTACCCCCACCCAGTTGCCACTCTCATCATGTACTGGTGCTGCTGTTTGCAATGTGGTCTCAGCTCTCTGAGACTGCAGACGTGTGTACAAGTTGCGTTTATGAGAGTGTGTGTGTGTGTGTGTGTGTGTGTGTGTGTGTGTGTGTGCATGTTTGTATGTGTGCCTACTGCTGACAAAGGCCTTAATGGCCGAAAGCATTAATTGTGTGAATTTTTTTATTGTGCCTATCGTGACTCAGATATCTCTGCTATATGGTGAGTAGCATCTTTCCTTCTCTGGTATTGTTACAATTTATCAGCTTTGTTTCTTAACTGGTTCTTAATAAGATACACATCTGGATGCCTTCTTTTCTGTAGCTCAGGCACACAGAAATTTTGTCTCACGTATTTCAATTTGTACGTAGTTGCATCTGAACATATAACATCTTCAGTTTCAAATAATTCTGTAGACAAATTGGCAGTCTATCTCTTTTTTAATATTCCTTTTAATATGCCAATTCTCACTTTGGCACCAACAGTATATGTAGCTTCCACTGGAGATATTACTACTGCATTTGGGTTATAATTTTGTTCACTAACAACCACTGATTTTATTTGTAATGTACTATGCTTGAGGTTATTGTACTTACTAGCTTTGGTAACATGTCAAACAAATCTGTTGTTGCCTTGAATACTAAATTTGTTCCACATCTTTTATTTCAACGTTTTATTAAATATTTTGACAACAGATGCATTGATCTCAGTAAATGTGTAATAGAGATACATATTAAAATTTTCATTAGATTGATAAAATGTTTATTATAAAATTACTTTGCACTATCTGTTGGAACATTATTCTGTTAATGGTCTCCTAATTAAGCAATAATGCATTTACTACATTATAGCTTGATTTAACTTTTACTGGTAATGCTCATGCACATGTAGAGTATTCACCTATAACCGTTAATATACACTGAAAAACCAAAGAAACTCATACAGCTGTCTAATATTGTGTAGGGCCCTTCAAGCATGCAGAAGTGCCGCAACACGACTCGGAATGGAGTCAAGTAATATCTGAATTAGTGTTGGAGGGAACTGACACCATGAATCATGCAAGTCTGTCCATAAATCGCTAAGAGTACGAAGGGGTGGAGATCTCTTCTGAACAGCATGTTGCAGGGCATCACAGATATGCTTAATAATGTTCATGTCTCGGGAGCCTGATGTCCAGTGGAAGCATTTGTATTGTATTGTATTGTATTGTATTTTTATTGATCCAGGCAATCATAGTATTGTACAGCTGTACATATGATATTGGATAGGTCAAGAGAGCTATTTACAAGTAATTTTTACAAATTGATTTTTACATTATTTTGTAGCAAGGAAATTGTCTATCTTAAACAAAACAGTTAATACAAATTTTTACAAATTGATGTTTACATTATTTTGTAGCAAGGAAATTATCTATCTTAAACAAAGCAGTTAATACAAATCATAGAACTGTAAGGTTGTACATATGATACTGGACACGTCAAGGGAACATCTTTACAAGTAATATTTAATAAATTGATTTTACATTATTTTGCAATGAGGAAGTTAGCTATCTTTAACAAAACAGTAAATACAAATGTTGTATGGTAAAATACAAACAGCCAATACAAATGTAATAGTAAAGTAGTCTAGTGTATTTCATAGACATGCACAGTATATAGTAATCCAGTATATTTTATAGACATGCACAGTATATAATTTTCAGACCTAATTGAACATTTCTCATATTGTTTACATTTTTAACCCCTTTCAAAAAAATGATCAACTGCATAAAAACAATGGTCCAAGAGATATTTTTTTAACTTATGTGAGAAGGCTCTTGGGTTCTTTGTTGCTTTGATTTCAGTGGGTAAATTATTATACATTTGTATCCCAACATTTAAAACACTTTTTTGGTAGCAGGTAGTTCTGGACTGAATCATGTGTAGGTCAGATTGCTGCCTTGTTGCATAGTTATGAATATCTCCATTGAATTTTAGTGTGCAGTCATTGTTTAACAGGTATGACTTGACAAATGAGACGATATTATAAATGTAAGCAGAGGGCAGTGTCATAATGCCATTTGTTTTGAAATGTTGTCTGCATGATTCGTTATATCTTAGATTACATATTATGCGTATTGCCTGTTTTTGCATTTTGAAAATATATCTACCTCCAGGTGAGTTCCCCCAAAATATGATTCCATACTGTAATGTAGAATGGAAGTAAGCATAATATACATGTATGAGAACAGATTTTGTGACTGATTTTTTGAGTATTCTTAAAATGTAACACACAGTTGAGAGCTTTTTTGAGATATAATTTGTGTGAGTCTCCCACTTAAGATTTCCTTCAAGCCATATGCCAAGAAACTTGACAGAGTCCACACACATAAGCTCTTGGTTATTTAGAATCACATCAGGCATTTCTTGTTTTTGGGATGAGAGTCTGAAGTTGATGTACGTTGTTTTCTGTATGTTTATAATCAGTTTGTTCTCGGTGAACCATTTGCTGAGTGACGACATAAGCGGTTTAATTTTTAGGTTGAGGTCCTCTGTATCAGTACCTGTTATTAGTATACTTGTGTCATCGGCAAATAGTGTGGTATGTCCTGTAGCAAGCTTCGTGCTTATATCATCAATGTATAGCAGAAACAGTATGGGTCCCAGGATTGAGCCTTGTGGCACACCATATCTAATGGGCATTGTGTCAGAGGAGTGGACAGTAGATCGATGGGTGGTTGTATTCTTTTTTTCAAAATTAATTTCAACTTTTTGAAATCTGTTTGACAGGTAAGATTCTAACCATTTGTTTGTAATTCCTCTTATACCTTTATTTGCTAACTTCTTAAGGAGTATGGTATGGTCAATTACATCAAAGGCTTTGGATAAATCTAAAAAGATACCAGTAGTGATTTCCTTATTATCCAGTGCTTTTAAGGTTTTGTTGAGATACTCATAAATAGCTGTGGTAGTTGTCTTTTGCTTTCTAAAACCATGCTGGTGTTTTGTCAATAAGGATAGTTTATTAGTAAAGTCTTCCAATCTGGTGTAAAATAATTTTTCAAATATTTTTGAGAATGAGCTGAGTTGTGCTATGGGCCTGTAATTGGCTACATCATTTTTAGAGCCCTTTTTGTGAAGTGGGGTAATTTTAGAAGTCTTTAGTAGGTCAGGGAAAACTCCATTTGTAAAGGATGCATTTATTATGTGGGTTAGGGGTTCTACAATGGATTCTCCACATTTCTTTACAATTAAATCAGGAATGTTGTCACTACCACTGGAGTACTTATTCTTTAGTCCTTTTATAGCTGTAAGTACTTCAGTATTGGAGACTTTGTGAAGAAACATTGATGCCTGTACTGGTATGGTTTCTATTGGTGTTTGGTGTTGAGTATTTGGTCGGTAGCAGTTGTTCTTTATCAGGTTTTCTGCTATTTTGCTAAAATAGTCATTAAAACCATTTACTATTTTTTGGGGATCTGATGTGACTTCATCATTTAGGTTTAGTTTTAATGTTTTGTTTATAACCTGCTGCTTACTGTTTGTTTCATTTTTTACAACTGTCCACAAGCCTTTCATTTTATTGTTAGATTCCTTTATAAATTTATCATTGTATAATTTTTTTGCTTGTTGGATAACTTTTCTGTAGATTGCAAAATAGGTCTTACAATATGACCTAAACTGATCATCGACATCATGGTATTTCATGTGATTTTTTAAGTCACGCTTTTTTTGGCTGGAAATCCTTATCCCTTTTGTTACCCATGAGTTTGTGTGTTTGTTTCCGATTTTCCTGGATTTCAGTGGAAATGCAATATTGAAGTGGTGGAGAAATGTTTCATGGAAGGAATTAAATATGTAGTTTACATCATTTTCTTTATAGACCTCTGCCCAGTTTTCAGCCGTTAACAGATAGTTAAAAAGCCTTATATTATCATCATTAAATTGCCTTTGCATTTTGGTTATTGTGGGATATTGTCCTGTGTAATTTAAATTTGCTGTTAGTATTTGGGATTCATGGTCACTGTAACCTGTGCTGATGACTTCGATTGAGTGGTGTAGTTTGTCTGCGTTTATGAAAATCTGATCTAGAGCTGTTTTTGAATTTTTTGTGATCCTGGTTGGTGTGTTTACAGTTGGGGATAGGTTGAATGAATTTGTAATATTCAACAATTCATCTTTGTTTTTTCCAGGTGTGAGGAAGTCAATATTAAAGTCTCCACTTATTAATAGATTTTTGTTTAGTGAGTGAATATTTGTGAGTAGTGCTTCGAGGGAGTGTTTGAAGGTTTGGATGTTCCCATCAGGGGCTCTATATACATTCAGTATCAATAGGTTATAGTCCATTAAGATAATTAAGGAGAATTCAAAGTCTGTTTCTATTTGCATATTATTGTACTTTGTGAGGCTTTTGTATCTTAAATATTTTTTGACATAGATTGCTGTACCACCTCCCTTACTTTTGTTCCGACAAGAATAACCAGCTAGAGTAAATTCGCCAAGTGGCGTTTTTTTAATTTTGTCTTCTGTTAACCAGTGTTCAGTAATACAGAGAACATCTAAGTGTGGCTTTGTTTTTAGGAAGAGATCTATTTCTAGTAACTTATTAAACATTGACTGCACATTATGGTGTAATATTTTAAAGGATAATAGTGACTGTTTCCCAATGGAATGTTTTTTGACACCACTCACCGGGTTTTCTTGTAGTTTTGGTTCATGAAGATTTTGCTCTGCACCTGTTTTCCTTTGGTTTGCTGCTAGCAGGGAGCTACTGGTGTTCTTGCCCATAAAAAATCCTGGCTGTAGGCTGGAGGTCTGCGTTTTCGTGTTGAAGATCTTGTCACAGTTTCCAGTGGTACTGATTTGGAGTGTGGCTGCACATTTTTTGCTGTTTCCACTTGGATGTCGTGGGCTAACTGATTTGTGGCACTTGACGAGATATTTGCATAGGATGTTGGTGGTGACTTAGTGCTGACTGTGGATACCTTCTTCTTTTCTAAAACTGTTTCTGGTGTTTTCCTTGATGACCCTGACCGCATATTCACTTTTGTTGTTGTTACTGATGGCTCTTCAGCTCCTGGTGTTGCTGTTGGTTCAGCTGCAGTATTGCTCATTCTTCTGAGATTGTCCACCAATTTAGCTTCATTTGACCACAAATATGTTTGATGTCCTGGTGTAACACGTTTTATGGCACTTCTTGTTACCAGTGGGCTTTTGATGGCATTCAGCAGATTAAGACACAGTTTCTTTTTCCCATTTTTATGTAAGTGAAACCCATGCCTGGTGAAGTCTTTCCGTTGGAGGAAGCTATTTACATCTAAAACTCTGATGTGTTCACTGTAAGATGCCTTCTGCATCAAGTAACTGTTCATTTGGTAGATCTTGCAGTAGAGTATTCCTGGAGCCACTCTGTAGCAATTCTGGACGTATGGGATGTTGCGCTGTCCTACTGAAACTGCCCAAGTACGTCGTAATGCACAATGGACATGAATGGATGCAAGTGATCGGACAGGATGCTTGCATACATGTCATCTGTCAGAGTCGTATCTAGCCATATCAGGGGTTCCATATCACTCCAACTGCACATGCCCCACACCTTTATAGAGCCTCCCCAACTTGAACAGTCTCCTGCTGACTTGCAGGGTCCATGGGTTCATGAGGTTGTCTAAACACCCGTAGACACCCATCTGCTTTACACAATTTGAAACGAGACTCGTCTGACCAGGCATGTTTCCAGTCATCAACAGTCCAATGTCGGTGTTGATGGGCACAGGCGAGGTGTAAAGCTTTGTGTTATGCAGTGTCAAGGGTACACGAGAGGGACTTCGGCTCTGAAAGCCCATATCAATGATATTTCTTTGAATGGTTCGCATGCTGACACTTGTTGATGGCCCAGTATTGAAATCTGCAGCAATTTTCGGAAGGTTGCACTTCTGTCACGCTGAACGATTCTCTTTGGTCATTGTTGGTACCGTTTTTGCAGGATCTTTTCTCCGGCCGCAGCGTTGTCAGAGATTTGATGTTTTCCCATTGTGATATTCACAATACACTCATGAAATGGTTCTGGAAAATCCCCACTTCATCGCTCCCTCAGAGATGCTGTGTCCCATTGCTTGTGCGCCAACTATAACACCATGTTCAAACTCATTTAGATCTTTATAACATGGCATTGTAGCAGCAGTAACCAATCTAACAACTGCACCAGACACTTGCTGTCTTATATAGGCACTGCTCACCACAGCGCCGTATTTTGCTTGTTCACGTATCTCTGTATTTGAATACACACACCTACACCGGTTTTTTTGGCGCTTCGGTGTATATTTGCAAACTTCAATAATTTTTTATATCCCTTTTTATTGACCTGAATCCATCTGAATTAAATCTGCTTGCCATCAATCGTGAATTCCCAATGTTACAACTTTTCTTCTATTGTATCACCTTCTACTAGGTTTATGAAATTAATTTATAATATCGTCTTTGATAATAGAACCTAATTCCTTCTTTTATAAATTCACGCTTTTTTATTTTCACACACTGTACAAGTATGTTCAACCCTATTTCCATCAATTTTAGTTCTTGTTATATGTGGACGATGTGTCTGTATATTTTTTGCATTTACAGCACCACATATGAACTTCATTTATATGGATTAAAGATGTTTAAATTCTTCCTTTACTCAAAATTTGTCATTAGATGATGTAATCATTTCACAAAATACAGTTCATTTTAAATCTACTGATACAGTTGTAACTGTAGAGAGGGCTGTACAAGCAATGATCACACGCACGGCACAGCGGACACACCAGGAACCGCGGTGTTGGCCGTCGAATGGCGCTAGCTGCGCAGCATTTGTGCACCGCCGCCGTCAGTGTCAGCCAGTTTGCCGTGTCATACGGAGCTCCATCGCAGTCTTTAACACTGGTAGCATGCCGCGACAGTGTGGACGTGAACCGTATGTGCAGTTGACGGACTTCGAGCGAGGGCGTATAGTGGGCATGCGGGAGGCCGGGTGGACGTACCGCCGAATTGCTCAACACGTGGGGCGTGAGGTCTCCACAGTACATCGATGTTGTCGCCAGTGGTCGGCGGAAGGTGCACGTGCCCGTCGACCTGGGACCGGACCGCAGTGACGCACGGATGCACGCCAAGACCGTAGGATCCTACGCAGTGCCATAGGGGACCGCACCGCCACTTCCCACCAAATTAGGGACACTGTTGCTCCTGGGGTATCGGCGAGGACCATTCGCAACCGTCTCCATGAAGCTGGGCTACGGTCCCGCACACCGTTAGGCCGTCTTCCGATCACGCCCCAACATCGTGCAGCCCGCCTCCAGTGGTGTCACGACAGGCGTGAATGGAGGGACGAATGGAGACGTGTCGTCTTCAGCGATGAGAGCCGCTTCTGCCTTGGTGCCAATGATGGTCGTATGCGTGTTTGGCGCCGTGCTGGTGAGCGCCACAATCAGGACTGCATACGACCGAGGCACACAGGGCCAACACCCGGAATCATGGTGTGGGGAGCGATCTCCTACACTGGCCGTACACCACTGGTGATCGTCGAGGGGACACTGAATAGTGCACGGTACATCCAAACCGTCATCGAACCCATCGTTCTGCCATTCCTGGACCGGCAAGGGAACTTGCTGTTCCAACAGGACAATGCACGTCCGCATGTATCCCGTGCCACCCAACGTGCTCTAGAAAGTGTAAGTCAACTACCCTGGCCAGCAAGATCTCCGGATCTGTCCCCCATTGAGCATGTTTGGGACTGGATGAAGCGTCGTCTCACGCGGTCTGCACGTCCAGCACGAACGCTGGTCCACCTGAGGCGCCAGGTGGAAATGGCATGGCAAGCCGTTCCACAGGACTACATCCAGCATCTCTACGATCGTCTCCATGGGAGAATAGCAGCCTGCATTGCTGCGAAAGGTGGATATACACTGTACTAGTGCCGACATTGTGCATGCTCTGTTGCCTGTGTCTATGTGCCTGTGGTTGTGTCAGTGTGATCATGTGATGTATCTGACCCCAGGAATGTGTCAATAAAGTTTCCCCTTCCTGGGACAATGAATTCACGGTGTTCTTATTTCAATTTCCAGGAGTGTATGTTGTAAATTATTAAAAAATGTTATTAGATAGTATTACTGACAGAAAAATCATTGAACTTACAAGTTAACAGTTTTGATGTACCAGCCTTTTATTATGGTAATTTTGTCATCTAATTCTTCACAATGATTTACTATTACTCCATCAATTAATTTACGAACATCATTCATCCAAAAATATTCAACTGTTTTTTGTGTACTTTTTCATCAATGCTACCTGTCTTCTCATCTGTTGAAAACTCTATACCAGCATCTGAATACTCTGTTGTCGGTTTTGAGACAGAGATATGATCAATTTCTTTTATCAAATTCTTGTATTTAATACCTTCACTTCATTTGATTTCTATTAGAATTTCTATTAGAATGGAGAGTTTCTGAATCAAATAATATATTTGCATAATTTGACAAATCACCAGAATCAAGTTTTGTACTAATGCCTTCCAAAGTAATATTTTTTAGTTAAAAGAATCATCAATCCATCTGTACCTTCATAAGTCATTCCAACACTTGTTAAATTACCTCCACTGAGTTCTATTGGTAAATTACCAACAGACTTAAACATAGCAACAGGTCTTAATTCAGATACCTTGTCTTCATTATTGTTAATATACTTCAGCATCTCTGCTGTACGTTGTTGAGTAGCAACTATCCTTTTCATTATTTTTCTCAGCATTCTTTCATTTATATATATATATATATATATATATATATATATATATATACACACACACACACACACACACACACACACACACACACACACACACACATATATATACACATACATATATCACATTCTGTCACTTATTTTTCTGGTTTTGGTCTCTTCCTCATACTTCTTCAATACATCCTGTATTTCTGATTCACTTAATATTTAATCATACTGTTTAAACTGCCACATCTCCAAATTCCTGTAGCTGATGATAATAATGACTAATTTGATTTTCATTTTCTCTGTTTCCATCAACAACTTTCAGCACATAATCACCAAAACCTTCAAGTCCTTGTTTAACTTGTTCAGTCGAATCAATAGCAGGTTGATCATCTTTTTTTTATAATTCTCCTTTCTGTTTTTGGTTGTTTCTTCCATATTTGAAAAGTATCTTTTAACCCTTCATCTATTTGTCAATTTTGCTTACCCTGTTTAATGACCTCTCCATCATACAGAAAGTGTATAGTAAGTCATTTGGGACAATCATATTTTCTAGCATTTATTTAGGAAAAAATTGTCATATTCATATTCATGTTTATCCTACATTTATGTTTATATTAATGTTTAATGTTCATATTCGACATTCGCGTTTATCTTCTTGTTTAATGTTAACATTTGATGTTCTTGTTTAATGTTTATGTTTACTTTTTAGAAATTTTTTTATCTTATTTCGAAATTTTGTACCATTAGATATCTTTGTTACGTCTATTTAAAAAAAACTGAACTGATACTCATTCCAACATTTATTACACTTTTGTTCAAAATCTTCAAACTTTAAATCAGCAGCAATAAATTAATGATAAGTATTATGTAAATTGTTAACATCTTCTCTGAAAGTATTTGGAAAATTGAGATTATCTCTGACTAATTACTTTTACATCTTTGAATGTTTTTGAGCTAAATAAAATCAATTCCTTTATGCCTACTTCTAGAAAAATACTCTTACAATATTTAGATTTTCCAGTATAAAGTCATCAAATACTACAAGCGAATTTTCTTGACACTCATCCAATGGTGTAATATCGTCATTGTCACTAATAAATGGTGCTAATGGGTCACCTGTTGATTCTTCAATCTTATTACACTGTTTTATAAGCTCTTGGTACTTTGATTGCTCTAAGGTTTTGGAGTTAATGGATACAGGGTTTATTTTATTCCAACTCACCAGGAACTAAGAGATAGTTACCAGTCTTAATGTTGTTCCCTCATATCCACTTGGTCCTACTATTGCAGATTGAATGGAATTACATAGAAGCTTACCATGATTATTATTTAAATTTTTCTCTGGAATACTTAATTGTGAATCCTAATCTATCTTCATTTAATTAACAAAAAATGAATAGGTCATTTCAATGGAGTGATAATTAATCAGTACTCAAAAAGGTTAATTACTCCTATTAGAGATAGCTTTCACAATTTAGCACTACATTTTTAACTCCAAACACCACATCAGCAAATAAGCTCTGTTGTGATGGAAATACAGTGGTAAGACCTGTTGGTGAGTGTACTCTGAAACACTAAGAAAATTGATTCATACAAAGAAGTCTAATACATATATTAAACTGCACGAATGTTTAAGTAGAATTACTGTTGAGAGCAATGTTGAGTTGTATATGGAAATAAAAGATGGTGCTGGAAGTGTTCTAGGATTTAGTAATCAAACTATTGCAGATAATGAAAAGACTATTGCTCCTGACATTATTTAAATTAATTAACATTAATTTTAATTTAACTGTTGGAATGTATGTAATACCGACTGATCACCTTCATCGTGAAACTAATATTATTGGTTCATTAAAGCCTAATACTGAATATGGTCCAACTATAATTTATGAGCCATATCATCCTTTATTTATTGCATGATAAATGTTAAAGATTTTTTAATAACTGTAACTGGTGGAAACAAAAATGTAGTTGAGTTCAATGGTGCTCTTGTAACAGTTATGTTACAGATGAAATGATGATTTTATTCTTAATAAATAAACAAGTTATAAATCTATTAATTGCATTATTTTCCAATGAATGAGAAAAGTAAAAATAATCTGAATATTCCTAACAAGGAGACAGAAATTAACATTCATGTGGTGATGGCTGGTTGCATTCTAATTATGTGCTATTGTACATGAGCTTTAGGTTGTTCAAGTTGATGATACTAATTACCCTGCATATCATGGAAAATACTATAAAAAGCAGATTGATAAATATGTAGCAAAACTATTTGATTTGAAACCATAAAGAAAGAAAATAATATTTTATCTAGACTGAAACACCCGTTTTCTAATCTTCAGTTTTATTGCAGTTGACTTCCTCTCTTGCTGACAAAATATATGTGAAAAAATAAAGAGCAAGAAAAATGAAGTACTTTAGCTAGTGGAAATTCTTGGAAGATTTTGCAGAATATACAAGGAAGTGATGTGTGGGGATGATCTTACTGTATGCGTCACTTGGAGAGCAAGTACAGGATATTCTCTTCTTGTATTGACAGATTACAATGCAGGAGTTGAAATAAAAGATACTCTTCCAAAAGAAGGTAAGCTTGCAGTAGAAAATATGGAGATTAGAGTGCCAGTTGTTAAAATATGAACCTAACTATGTGGAGGAACAATGAGAAATTATGTAGAAAAGTTCTAAAATACCGATATCTTTGTATGAATTACAGATGGTAGTGGTAGCTGGATTAAATGGTAAGAAAAATTTTGTGCTAAATATTATGAATTACTGTAATTCAGTGGAGTTTGATATGCCTTTTTGTATTTGCTGTATTTCAAACTAATTATAAGAATGACCAATTGAGTGATTCATCATTGTGTGATCATACTGATGTACATGCACTATACCTGACTAGTGGACGAAATGAATCATTTCCACAAGAGATGTGGAATTTAGAGCCATCAGCTAATTATCTCAAAGCTTTGATGCGTTTTGTGACTTAAAATGGGTTTTACAACTCAAAAAGATCTTGATATGAGCCCATATAATTTCATAGCTAACTATCGTATCTATGCGATTAACACAACTCATAGGAACAGTATAGTTACTACACAAAAATCGACAATGAAACTTTGTGTTTCTTTCAGTTCTAACATATCAGCTGATACACTTGCCTACATAATTATGCATAGAAAGAAAAACCTCGCATATGATACACAGCACAGACCACCCAGTGAGAATTAAGGGCTAAAGATTGTTGGCATAAGTTAGTGTTAAGTTTTGTGCCATGTACTTTTATTTGATGGTCAATATTTAACATTTCCTCTACCTTTTCAATAAAATACTTGTATGGCAAAGCCTTATCTTTGTAGCACCTGTGAAACAGGATAAACAGCTCTTCAATACGACCCTCAGACTTTAAATATAAACATATCATTCCTTCAGTAGCTGTTTTATACAAATTCATTAAATAGTTATGAAAATATTTAGATCTGTAGGATTTGCTGTTATCTGAAGTTGATTTAGCTAGTTAACAGTAATAGCACTGATTTCCATCACTACACCACTGTACACAATTCTGACAAAATTCAGGTTGATTACATTTAATTAGATCAGGTAGATAAATCATGATTGCTTTTTTTAAATTACATCATTTTCTTGAAGTATTATTGAGCTAATGTGGCACACAGCAGCATAGCTCTTTCTTTGGTAATCTCAGAGATGACTGGAGCTGCAGAGAGCAGCAGCCACAGCACAGTTGGGAGAGGAAATGAGATAAGTCAGCTGCTGCTGAGGGCACTTGTAACTTATGCATAGCTGGCACTTGCTAATGAGCACTCAGTGATGCAGAGTCACCTCATACAAGAACAATGGAATACTGAACTGCCTCTGCCCTCTCTGAGATGTGTAATGAAGCTGTGAACTGAATCTTCCATCTATGATACACTGAATGTATTATACCTAAGCATTACCATCTGGCTATGAAGTATAAATTTATGATTAAATAAAAGTGAGGGGTGGTTAGTTGTCTTTTGAGCAACTGAAAAGTTACTATAGTTTCACCCTGTAGTGATGAACTTTTTTAAAGTATACTTGTCTAAATGATATTAGCAAACTAAATTAGATCTTGTTTAATTCGTATATAAGCTTGCTATGAATGGATACACCTACTCCTTATGGTTCCTCAGTGCCGGGAGTTGGGCTGGCCTCCCAAAGCAACTGAGGTTCATAGTACCATAATCTTGCAGCTGTCACAATTTTGCCCCCTCGGTCAAAGAAGTGGGGTGACAGATGCATCAATGGCAGCTAACATCGTATCATTGGATCACCATGATAGCACAGCAATGGACTTGGACTATATAAGAAAAAGAAAAGAGAAAAATGAAGTATCCCTCTGGGATTGACTTCATATGATGTCAAAGAGATTTCACTTTTGAAAAATCGTTTAGTAACACCCATTGTTCATTGAGTTTATCATCAACTGTGAGTATGTAAGATATAATCGATTTATACAGTTTGACTCAATTGTTTTTATACTTAATTTTTTAATTAAATTTTTGGGATATTAATCCATTTGCTTCATGTGGATACAAATTTTATTCTCTGGTGTACCCAACATGCCCCTATACTAATGACTGCTGGTAGGATCCTGTTCGGGAAAGGTTCAGTTTATCATTTTCTCACACCCACAGCACTG
This sequence comes from Schistocerca cancellata, assembly GCF_023864275.1. Classification (NCBI taxonomy): domain Eukaryota; kingdom Metazoa; phylum Arthropoda; class Insecta; order Orthoptera; family Acrididae; genus Schistocerca; species Schistocerca cancellata. The sequence goes on from NC_064627.1 coordinate 1,097,092,651, forward strand.
GATTATGCTGCTCCATAACACCACACCCACATGGGACAAAGCGACTGACGTAGATGTGGACACAGATGGGAAATATATCCCCGTGAGACACAGTGTCCATGTCACATGAGACATGTTAGTTAGTGTGATTTGCAACAGCAGCACTTCAGTGACAGTTGTCAGCTGTATCTGATTCACAAACTGCACTGTTTCTTTGTGGAAACTGATTGTTGAAAAATTCTTACATAAGCTGTATTAAAACGCGCATTTTCTCCCTTGTCAATATGCTAGTCATGTTGTTCCATCTGGAGTACACATAAATAAAAACTTCAACATCTATGAACATGTTAGGAGGCAAAAAGAAAAGTACCATGTCCAATCATCAAGGACAGCAGCTTATAATAGTTTCATTATCTATACCACAACAAAAATTACAATAGTATTCCATATATGAAAATTATTTCATTATTCTCAAATATCAATAATCCGAAGGTCATTCTTACTTGATCACTGTTTCTATTCAGTACCAGAGTTCTTGTAATACACTACTGGAAATTGAAATAAGAACACCGTGAATTCATCGTCCCAGGAAGGGGAAACTTTATTGACACATTCCTGGGGTCAGATACATCACATGATCACGCTGACAGAGCCACAGGCACATAGACACAGGCAACAGAGCATGCACAATGTCGGCACTGGAAATGGAAATGAGCGTGTGGCGTCATTGGCCGGGAGGCCCCTCGCGGGGCAGGTCCGGCCGCCTTGGCGCAGGTCTTATTACATTCGGCGCCACATTGGGCGACCTGCACGCCGGATGGGGACGAAATGATGATGAACACAACACAACACCCAGTCCCTGAGCGGAGAAAATCTCCGACCCAGCCGGGAATCGAACCCGGGCCCGGAGGACGGCAATCCGTCACGCTGACCACTCAGCTACTGGGGCGGACATGTCGGCACTAGTACAGTGTATATCTACCTTTCGCAGCAATGCAGGCTGCTATTCTCCCATGGAGACGATCGTAGAGATGCTGGATGTAGTCCTGTGGAACGGCTTGCCATGCCATTTCCACCTGGCGCCTCAGTTGGACCAGCGTTCGTGCTGGACGTGCAGACCGCGTGAGACGACGCTTCATCCAGTCCCAAACATGCTCAATGGGGGACAGATCCGGAGATCTTGCTGGCCAGGGTAGTTGACTTACACTTTCTAGAGCACGTTGGGTGGCACGGGATACATGCGGACGTGCATTGTCCTGTTGGAACAGCAAGTTCCCTTGCCGGTCCAGGAATGGCAGAACGATGGGTTCGATGACGGTTTGGATGTACCGTGCACTATTCAGTGTCCCCTCGACGATCACCAGTGGTGTACGGCCAGTGTAGGAGATCGCTCCCCACACCATGATGCCGGGTGTTGGCCCTGTGTGCCTCGGTCGTATGCAGTCCTGATTGTCGCGCTCACCTGCACGGCACCAAACATGCATACGACCATCATTGGCACCAAGCCAGAAGCGACTCTCGTCGCTGAAGACGACACGTCTCCATTCGTCCCTCCATTCACGCCTGTCGCGACACCACTGGAGGTGGGCTGCACGATGTTGGGGCGTGAGCGGAAGACGGCCTAACGGTGTGCGGGACCGTAGCCCAGCTTCATGGAGACGGTTGCGAATGGTCCTCGCCGATACCCCAGGAGCAACAGTGTCCCTAATTTGCTGGGAAGTGGCGGTGCGGTCCTCTACGGCACTGCGTAGGATCCTACGGTCTTGGCGTGCATCCGTGCGTCGCTGCGGTCCGGTCCCAGGTCGACGGGCACGTGCACCTTCCGCCGACCACTGGCGACAACATCGATGTACTGTGGAGACCTCACGCTCCACGTGTTGAGCAATTCGGCGGTACGTCCACCCGGCCTCCTGCATGCTCACTATACGCCCTCGCTCAAAGTCCGTCAACTGCACATACGGTTCACGTCCACGCTGTCACGGCATGCTACCAGTGTTAAAGACTGCGATGGAGCTCCGTATGCCACGGAAAACTGGCTGACACTGACGGCGGCGGTGCACAAATGCTGCGCAGCTAGCGCCATTCGACGGCCAACACCGCGGTTCCTGGTGTGTCCGCTGTGCCGTGCGTGTGATCATTGCTTGTACAGCCCTCTCGCAGTGTCCGGAGCAAGTATGGTGGGTCTGACACACCGGTGTCAATGTGTTCTTTTTTCCATTTCTAGGAGTGTATGTGAAATACAAGGCTTCAAACATGGAAGTACAAAATGTCTTACTCCAACCAGTGCAAGCTCTCTTGGAGATAAAGCCAAAAAATCCTCTATTTACTGAAATACTACTGTAACACTATCTGCATTTCATGTAAGTGTGTGTGGAGGGAGACAGGGGGTTATGTGCAGGTGGGTATGTGTGCACAATCATAAACAATAGTTCCAAAATAATTATGTATTCCAAAATATAGAATGGTGTGTGAGAGAGTAACTAAATATTGGAATGAAGTCAAATCAGGCAGTGATGCAGAAACCGATCTTGCAATTCGTTATTCCTTGGCAAGTTCACAGAACTGCAAAAATTCACTCCTAAGAGGGAGTGCATTTATGTCTATGTAATATTGAATAGTACAGAAAATATTTATATTAAATTAAAAGGGAAGTCCTACATCTTAATGGAAAACATGATATGAAATTAAAAAAAAATAGACACTTCACAACTCTGTATCTATGTTATTTTGTCCTTTAACTATAACTAAACATCACAAGAACAGTGAGTTTTTGATGAATCTTCTATGTGGAGGTCCCTTAGGATAGGATTCTTTCCTAACACACAAGTTACTAGGGGGTGCTGAAAGGTGATTCCTCGAAATATTTTATGTAAAAACTCTTAAAGCTTTTTAAATAAAACAAAAATTATTAACATTATACATCTTTATTCTTCATGTCTACGTATTTGAACCCATATGCTGCTAGAGGGCCCTGAACTGTAGCATATAACATGACTGTGCATAACATAACAATGTCATGCATGAGAAACGGAATGCTGTAGTCGAGTTTCGAATTTGAAGAGTTCACCCACACATGGAGCACCCTGTTCTTTAGCATGACAGTGCCAGACCACACATGAGTGCTGTGACATTTACGACTCTCCAACTCCTTGGGTTCACTATCATCGATCATCTTTCATCTTGTCTAGACTTGGTCCCATTCGATATTCCAAAACTTAAAGAACACTTTCGAGGACTTCTCTTTGAAAGTGATGAAGTGATGCAAGCACAAGTGAGGTTGTGGCACACGAAGACTGTACACTAATGATATCAACAAACTAGTCTCTTGTTGGGACAAATGTGTTTATTGAGACAGGGTGACTATATTGCAAAATAAATATCTGGACAAGAAGAATAAAGACGTAAAATGTTAATAACGTTCGTTTTACTTAAATAGCTTAAAGAGTTTTTATACAAAAACAAAAAATACAAAAAATCTAAATTATGACGTTTTCTGTCTTTTTACTATAAGCAGGTGTTCCAAAAAAACATGGCGTTTTCAAGAAATCCTCGGTCTGCTGTTACTTTGAAACAGCATAGTGTAGGCGAACTCTTCAATCACTGACCTATTGATAGTCGTCTCTTTGGCGAGCGTAGTCCGCAAGAGTGGTGTCGTAGCTTATCACTGTGGGTGCAGGCATCGTGCAGTTGTTGATCCCGTGGCTGCAGCAGTCATTTGTCAAGTCATTGTGATGTAATTAAAAATGTTTGTCACGCAAGTTGTACATTTTATATCAGTGTTAACAGATCAATATTAATGTTTATCTAAAGGTGACGATTTTCGATCTCGTGTTTCATGTTGTCAATAATCAACTGTGTTGGAATGTATGGAAAGATAAAGTGGACTGGATTGACTCTAATTACAAGTCCCAAGGGAAAGAAACATGTATGGTTGGACTGTTTTAACATCACGAGCGTAGGTACTTTCTCGTTCCGGATATCGGTCACCTACCTTTTGAAACATCTGCGTCGTGATTCGGTCACGCGTACGCTCGTGTAATGAATGAAGGAATTGTTGAGTAGTGAGCAGAATAACTGCCGCTTTTGTTGACTCATAAAGCACCTGTTGAACAGTGAATTCATGCGTATCGTGTGTTGCATGTATCTTATTCGGATAATATTACCTTAGTACGTCAAAAAAGATTATACGATTGGAATGCAAATACTGACTACGTCTATTGTGAAATAGTTAATTGTGAACAGTGCATCCCAACGCTGTGTGTTTTTTAACAGAAAAAATACGCTCAATTCCACCAGACTAAGTTGTTTCTGTGGTTGGTTCCACACCCTGTTAGATATTAACTGTTACAGGACATATCGAAGCACGCAGTGCAAAGAGAGAAGAGCAACCGCTGCAGGAAACCAAGTACGTGATATATAGGCACGTGGTCGTTAAATATCCAGCCCCGTTCCTGTGTTTAGGGAGTACTTGTGCAGAGCATTATACCACTTTTTCTCCGGGCGCGCTACTTGTGCAGAGCATTATACCACTTTTTCTCCGGGCGCGCTACGTAGTTCTTGCGTATAATATGAATGCCACTGAGTGTGGGCTCCAACTGAAAACGACGACATCTAATATGACGCATCCCAAGTTAACGGGCCGAGAAGCATACACCACGGCATTGACACTGGAGGTCTTACAAGTACCTGCAGCCGTCTCCAGAAAGGAGCGAGTTTAATAATTCTTAACTGCGTAATTAACTGCATGTAAGCTCTCAACAGCACACGACAAACTTAAGACCTTTAGTGGGTACCTTTTCATTTACTTATTGGTTTCGATTGGCCCTGCGTGGAGCCAGACTTTTGCGAATAATGGCAGGCAAGACGATTAGTGTGACATCACACGTTTGTTGCGAAACCTGTACTTACCGTGGGCCCCAAATAACATAGAGTGACGTCACAAAACTGATACAACACGTCGACTGCAGTTTTTATATCCTGTGTAAGGCTGGCTTAAGCAATGCGAACAGCAGTTAGCTGATTTTTGGTGTAGCTCTGCTCATGGTGACTCCAGCATTGTGCAGTACACAGCAACAAGTGCAGTGGGGCACAACTACCACAGCAAGACAGCAGCAGCTTGGTGGGACGAAATTGCAGTTCTAGTCCTCACCAAACATGTTCGCTTACTGGACAAACTTCCACACGTTTCTAGGTGATCCTTGTCGTTCCATACCCATAGTGAATTCCGAACCTGTGACTACCTGGAAAATTTTTCTCGGTTCGACTTCCCATAGCCCACTCTGATCTTATTATAAAATTGGTCTCTCTAACCTGAATAAATCTAGCCTCGGTAGCAGATCAATTCCTTCGAGCTCGGATTCGTATATCGAGTCTAGTATTCTATTAAGTACAGCGTGGAAAAGTATTTTATTGGCGATCCCTGCAGCTATAACTTTTCTGTTTCTGTCAGTCCCAAGTGATTTAAAGCATGTGTGTGACCAATGTGAGATGATACAAATTGGACATGTGTAATTCATCTACGTCTTGAGTGATCTTTATATTTGCTGGACATTCACAGACTTTTTGCTGCCTTGTAATTTGTACAGTCTGATATCGTAGCTTTTAGAAACAAAATTGCTTGACCAACGACATGTGCAGTAATGTTTATTATAACCGTTGTGCAAACATCTCCTGTGCTGATGCAGTCATGGACTTTGCGGCTAGTCCCGGTGGAGGTTAGAGTCCTCCCTCAGGCATGGGTGTGTGTGTTTGTCCTTAGGATAATTTAGGTTAAGTAGTGTGTAAGCTTAGTGACTGATGAGCTTAGCAGTTAAGTCCCATAAGATTTCACACACATTTGAACATTTTCCTGTGTTGACTACTCAGAACAATCAAACAACGAAAACTGCGTCTCTTTAGACTTTAGTCCTACCTTATGAGCCAATTACAAGTATTTATAATAATTATGTTTCGTTATTACTTCTTAATCACAAATGCTACGCTTCACTCATCTCGTTTCAGTTGATAGCTCGCTCTGATGGTCTCGCTGGCCTTGAAACAGGCCGAGTTGTACTCCGTTTCTAATGACCGCGATGTCGACGGGATGTTAAAGCCTAATCTTCCTTCGTCCTTCTATTTGCACAGCCCTTTAATGCATGCGCTGAAGTGAACCAGAAAAGTCCTGTGTGGTTAGACATGACACTGCCCGCAGAGAGAGCAAGTTATTGTGGGAATAGTTGATTCCAATTCAAGTATGTACGCTGTTTAAAAGCGATTAGCACTAAATTTGTGTTAAGTATATTATGCAAAGAGTAAAATACTTTGACCAGACAACGAAATATGAACCACACACGAGTACAAATAAAAATAACAAAGATAATTCTGCGTATATCTCGATATCACAACTGCATTATTATGTAATGTTTGCATTCGACTTAAGTCGACTCAGTCTACCGAGGTCACCACATCAGAGCCCCCACCCTTTTTGGAGAGCTGTGGATCTGTAGGTCTTACACCACATCACAAATTTCACCTATGCAGTTCAATTCCTTAATCTGAACAGAATTAGAAAACCCATGAGCTTCTCTAACTAGCAGGTATCTAAAAGGAATCTGCCTGTCACTGTGTCGAACTTGCTTTCTTGCCAGCAGATGATGCATGTGCTTTCTTGCCAAGTGCCAAGTGCAAGTGCCAAGTGCAAGTGCAGTTTGTGCAAGAATGCATCGGATTCCCCATCATTAAACAAGGCTCAGGTGTGGGTGAGAAAAAGTCATGCGGAGTCCTCAATTGCTCACCATAGACTAGTCGAGGACCTAAGCAACCTAAGCCTTTCATGACAATGCATAGCCCGAACAGAACTGTAGTGTGTTCGATCAGGCTTCCATATGGCAGGCCAAGGCCACCTGCAATGTGCAGTGCGTATGCTCTACCATCATATCTTGTTTGATTGGTAGCTCATGATTTGAATACATCTGCAGCTGCACATTCTCAAAAGCCCTTCAAACAATAGGCATTTAAATTGCCTACCCTTGTCTGTGGTAGTAACTTGTGGAATGGCACATCTTGAGAACCAACAGTTGTGTAGAGCCCTGGCGACGAGACTGCAGAAAGAAAAGGTACCACCATGGTCCCAGGCTACACAATGAATCTGCCTACTACAGTCACAAAAACGTAATCCATCGCAGGGTGAGGAGGACCCACAGTATCAACATGTAAGTGCGAGACTCTACCATAAGGGGAGGGAAAGGAGTTTATTGCAGTAAAAACATGTCTGGAAACCTTGCACTTTTGACATTTCCAACAACATTGTGTCCAGCACCGACAATCTTTTTGCATTCCTGGCCAAATCACTTTTCCACCACCATTTTTGCAGAAGTTTTCTTGCCAGCGTTTTATAAGTTGTGGAATGCTTTGAAGATGGAGTGTCGTCTTCTCACAGGAATGAAGGAGCGAATCTTGTAGCTTGAGGTGTCGCACCATTCCTGTTGACTCGTACCATGCAGTGGCTGTTGGTTGAGTCATAATTTTATCAATTCATATTATCCTGCCCTGTGATGTGCTGGATGTGCGTTGAGAACTGAGAAATGAATTCGGCGTGGCTACACTGATTTGGTGAATTAAGTTCCATCACATGCTGGAATGTGGACGTTAGGGACTTACTGTCGGTAAAAATTTTGAAGCCAGTCGATATGCTTCAGTATAGTATGTCAGTCAAGTACGTCGCAAGAAGCGCCCTGTAAAACACACTCCATTTTTGTTGCTGAGTAGTCAGGCTCTTTAAAAAGAAAGCCAGATACTGCTAGGTAATGGAGACATACCGTTGCAAAACAGCTACCACAGCTGTTTGGCTTGCTTCAACCATGAAAGTAATGCGGCCGCCGGAAGCAGGGTATGCCAACAAAGTAGCGTTAGGTAATGCAACTTTTAGGCCTTGAAATGCTTTTCCGAGCTTCATGAGCTCAGGAAATGGTTTTCTTGCCAGACATCTTTTTGCCTGGTAGCAGTTTGTTCATTTGTTCTTGTACAATACCTTAGTAGCTAGTGCTGTCTATAACAATTTGACATTCTGAGGAATCTTGTAAGACCTTTAAATGTTGGAGGTAAAGTCATCTACACAATATCGTTGGCCTTCTTGGGAAGAGGTGAAATGCTTCTGCAAGAGACTGGATAGACCAGAAACTGTACTGTCTCCTTGGGAAACACACATATTCCCCTGCTGACTACAACTACATAGCACTGCACCCTTTTGCACAGCATACATAAATGCCTGAAGCGTTCATCTCTCTCTTCAGAAAAGACCAAGATGTCGTTCATGTAACAGAAATGAATGAAAACCCCTGTGGCACTTCATGCATGAAACGCTGTCAAGTCTGCACAGTATTTGTAGCCCGAAAGGCACCGCATTATGTCTGAAGAGCCCAAAGGGAGAAGCCACCGCATTTTTGTGCTTATAGTTTATAGCCTTTGCACTATTTCTTGTACTGAAGAAACAAGCGTCCACCTCGCTGTTGTTAAAGTTGGCAACGTTGGAAACTGGGTATCTGTCCAAGATGGTGTGAGCATTTAAGCCTCTATAATCATTCCACGTTCCCCATGTGCCATCCTTCCTCTGTACCATCTGCAGAGGTGGTGAAGACTACACACTGTGAATCGTGTCATGGACCCGTCAAAAATCATCTTCTCAACCTCCAGTCATGCAGTCTGTAACTTCTCAGGAGGTAACCACCAAGGGCTGGAAGTGACAAGTTGCCCTGGTGGTTGCCCTGATGTTGTTCAGATGTGGTGTTCAGTCGAATGGCTTCTTTTGCCTTTCACCAGTACTGGATACGTTAGCGCTGGCAATTCTCACACCAACTGTTGTCCAAAGTCATTTCCCCCGTTTGCCATGGCTTTGACGGTAATAGTAGGGGTAGCTGCATGGTCCAAATCTCGAGAAGCAGCAGCGTTGGCCGGCCTTGGTTGACGAGCGGTTCTACGCGCCACAGTCTGGAACCGCGCGACCGCTACGGTCGCAGGTTCGAATTCTGTCTCGGGCATGGGTGTGTGTGGTGTTCTTACGTTAGTTAGGTTTAAGTAGTTCTAAGTTCTAGGGGACTGATGACCTCAGGTGTCAAGTCCCATAGTGCTCAGAGCCATTTTTGCAGCAGCGTCGCAACAGCTCGAGTGTTTTGTTCAACTCATTTGTAGCAGACGCTTTACTCTTCAGTTCAGCATCGCTCTCTTGTTAACACCGTTATGGGTAAATGCTCCTTAGCATGCAATACATTGATGTTACATATCTTTGCTTTAAGTACCTTGTACATGTCTCAACTCTGAAGCTAGCACGACTTCACCTGATGTAGAATGCGAGGTTCTTTCGCGTAACACAAGCGTGTGTATTTTGCATTTACGCGGTTGCGACATCAAGTACTCCATACCTGGCACAAAAAAGAGGAGAGCTCAAAAATCACTGGATGATGAGGATCAGTGGCACTACCCAACACACGGCTAGTGAGGCAGAGAAGAAGGGAGAGAGAGGCACTTTCATTTGGCAACAGTTTAACTGATCCAGAATCACAAAAAAGTGATGGAGAAAATCTACATCCAAAATGAGGCCACTCACATCAGCAGTAGTAAATGTTGAAGAAGGGAATAAGTCGTCACCCAACTCTTAAGTCAGCTCCTCCTTCCTGAATGTATCAATTGCCAAATTGTTAGCAGCGGTAACAAGAGGAACTGTTGTTAATGAGCAGCGCTCATTCTGCATCTTTGGATATACACTTAGCCGGCCGGAGTGGCCGAGCGGTTGTAGGCACTACAGTCTGGGACCGCGCGTCCGCTACGGTCGAAGTTCGAACTCTGCCTCGGGCATGGATGCGTGTGATGTCCTTAGGTTAGTTAGGTTTAAGTAGTTCTAAGTTCTAGGGGACTGATGAACTCAGCAGTTAAGTACCATAGTGCTCAGAGCCATTTGAACCATTTTTGATATACACTTATCTCGGATGCCTTGTCGATTAAGAATAGGTCACTAGATTTCCTGTCCTTAACAAATAGTCAAGTCTGCAACTGCTGACGTTACTGCACTTTCGCCGATCTTGTGGCACTTCGAGTGTCCTGGATGAGTGTCCACACTTACTGGCACTCGTTGATTGAGTCTGGGTAGAGGCATGTGCTGGTGCGCTATCTTGCTGCCTCACCAAACGACTGTGGTGCCAACACCACATTAAATTTGTAGTTTCTATTGTGGCCTTGGTAACTGCTGTTACCTTCCTGTCGCTGTAGTCTGGCATTCAGCCTAGCTAACTCATTCGTCATTAGGCTCATAGAACCTGGGCTCCCCACATCTATAAGTTTGTGAATGTGCGGTTCGGGGCCACCTGCCATAACCCCTTGGCTGCTGCACATGAATTTGTGGTGTCACTGCCAGACACCACACTTGCAAGGTGGTAGCTTTAAATCGGCCGCGGTCCATTAGTACATGTCGGACCCGCGTGTCGCCACTGTCAGTAATTGCAGACCGAACGCCACCACACGGCAGGTCTAGAGGGACGTACTAGCACTCGCCCCAGTTGTACGACGACTTTGCTAGCGACTACACTGACGAAGCCTTTCTCTCATTTGCCGAGAGATAGTTAGAATAGCCTTCAGCTAAGTCCATGGCTACGACCTAGCAAGGCGCCATTAACCATTTCTATAGAGAGTCTCACTTGTATCATCAAGAACGCTGTATACAAATGATGGATTAAAAGTTAAGTATAACCGCAGCTACGTACTTTTCTTTATAGCATTCAATACATATCCTTTTCCAGACCTCACGCCAGCCGGCGTGTGTGTACGCGTGCCTTTCGGTTACCCGTCACTGTGGACTGGCTGTCTTGTCAGTCCACAACAGAATTATTGTTCGTACAGGCAATGGCGATAGCATCCGTCTTGCATTCCAGATCCTTGATTGGTAGCTCCGTGAAGGCAGACGGAATAGCCCTAACCTTCAGTGGCAGTCTTTGTAGTCAAAAATCTTCGGAGACAGCTCATTGCCCAACAGCACATGCAGTGAACGTAGTACTTGTGAAGGGGAACCACTGTAACTTGCGCCACTTTTAATAATCATGTGTAGCTATGACTCAGATGGAACGTTGGAGTATTGCCTCCTTAGGACCAGCATGTGACTGATGGTGGAAAACTTGGTCAAATTGGTTGATAACACTCAGTTCCAGCTGTGCTGTAACCAATGTAAATTATTCTGCATCCGACACCAGTCCATGCAAGCGAAAGAAGGTTTCCACAACTGAGCCTTCGTGGGCCAAAAAGGAGGAACTGTGATGTTATTGTTCCGGTTGCCATTGCCTATGTCATTGTTGTTGTTCGATGTAGTTGGTGCGGCATAACTTTGCGTCCTGAGCGTAAACTCTGGCGCTCGTCTTTCACTGCTGTGTTAGTGACGGGGTCCATTGTTCAGTTTGCAAATTGTTCACAACAGTGTCAGCACTGTGGGAATAATTGATTCCACTTCTAATAAATACACGCTGTATAAGCGATTAACACTTTATTTGTATTAGATATGCTTTGCACAGGATAAAATACTTTGACCACACAACGAAACATGAACTACATACATGTACTGCAGAATATTATACACAAAGAGAAGCATCGTAACAATACTGAGGATGTTGGGGCTGCTATGGTTCAACTAGAGTTTGTCTTCAGTGGCTCAATTACCAGCACCCGGTAAAGAGCTCAAATGGAATGGAATCGTGAGATGACAAACGCTGGTGGGATAAGGGTGAGTGAGAATGTGGGTTGTAAAAGTGAATTTTCTGAGTTAGTACTGCTTGGGTTAGGCCAATGGAATAGGGTATGGCTATATTTACAGCATGGAGTGAGTACTATAAGATAGAGTTGTTGCCCAGAGTGATAGGGACTGAGATTAGGCATAAGTATCCAGGCGTGTTGAAGTGAAATTGAAGTGGTTCTGGAAGCATGTGAGTGTGTCATTAAGGGGCAACATGAAACAGGCAACTAGCGTAATTTGTTGGACCACATGGGACCAGTCAAAGGGATTGAAGTTTTGGACAAACGTCGTTATCAAACAGATTATACTTTTGATGGTGAATGTCGGACATAAGGAGTTTTCTGGTTGTATTGATAGGGTATATGAGGACTGCTAATTCAGTTTTGGGGGAGGATGCTTGCATTTGCATTTATAGGAGTAGGTTGGGTGGGAGAGACTGTGGGTCCTGTACATTTGGATAATGCTTCAGAAGATGATTTGCTGTGCAGTGAGGGCATGTGGAAGGGTTTTCTGTCTTTGATGAGATTGTTTTCGTATGTCAGGCATTTGAAGCTTTACCATGATTGGCCTTGGAATCTGTATGGTCTTTGGCAAAAGATGAAAGCGCCATTTGTAAATGAGTCATTTTTCTTTTTTTGTTGTTTCATCCCCCTTGCACCGAATGGGAAGAGAGTGGGATATCAGCATTACAAACGTCTAGTTCTTCAGGTTAGAGCCTTAAAAACATGCAAAAATTGAACAATATACTGTAATTAAGGGGAAAAACATTAATGTATTACTTTTAAATTAAAAATGATGAAACTCAATCATGGCATGAACATAAAATGTAAATGTTGACCTTTTAATTATCAAATTAAAGTCAGAAAACTAAAGATTAAAATAAAAATAAATGAGAAAGACATTTGTAATAAACTGATCATTTAAAGTGAAGCACTGTACTTTCACTAAAGCCTTAAGGATCTACATCGGGGAAGGATGTATAAGGGAGAGAAAAACGTTAGACTTTTTGTGGGGTTGAAGGGTATGGATGCAAGTAGAGGAATCCCTTGGGTTGTAGCTATGGAGATGATGGTAGATGTTCAGGCATATGGTACGAAATAGAATGGGAACTAGAGACTGGAGAGTGTGCAGGGCTGTAACATGAAGGGAAAATACGGACAGGAGTGTTGGGAAAGGAAGCCCTGACGTGGAGTGGGTTGGGAAGGAAGAACTAGAGTTGCTAGTGTACAGAAGTTACAGTTCAAATGATGATGTTTTTCCAGCGACAGACTGCAATTACACTGATCCACAGCTGAGGGATTATTATTACTGTGGATATAGGGGTAGATTCTGGTGGTATGAAAGGGCTGAAGTAATGTTTCATTTAGGACAAAGGACTGGAATTTGTGTTGGGAAAGGATATGTACAAACAGGGATTTACTTAACGGGGTGTGTGTGGGGGGAGGGGGAGTTTGATATGTGGGATTGGATCTAGTATTTCTGTTGCACCATGATGAATATTATGGAGCCGTTTGTGTGGGTAAGAAGTAGATGATGGTGTTGAAGTTGTTGAACACGAATTGTCTCTGAATATGATGGAAGCAGAGGAACTATAAGAGAAGTTTTAACAGATTTTAAATTGTGCACTGGAAAAGTATATGCCGAGTAAGTAGATTAAAGATGGAAAAAACCCTCCATGGTTTAACAACATAATTCGGAAAATGCTAAAGAAGCAAAACCTGTTGCACTCTTGGTTCAAAAGAGAGCATGCAAATGATGTCAGGCAAAAGTTAATACAGATTCATGTATCTATACTAAGATATAAATTGGCCTGAAAATTCTTGAAGTTATCACATTTATAATGAAGCAGACTTTAAAAATTCACGGGTTTTTGTGAAGTTCTGTATTTCTTCTTGTCATGATGCGTTTTGTGATTATCCTACCATCTGATGACCTGATAAATAAGCAATATATCTTTTTACATATAGAAGATTTTTCTTTGTTGCTGGCAGTGTTAAAAATAATCCGCTCTTCAGGTAGTGGAACTTGCTTCTAACTGCTAAGAAAAAAGCAAGGAGATGTATGTACAATGAATTTAATATTATCTTAAAAGGTACCACGAATGGGAGAAATATAAATAATATAATGCTGACCATTCGAAAACAGTGATAAAAATGTGGAAGCTGGCACACTTAAAAACATTTGAAAATCCCTGAAATCAACAGAAGAAACACTGTAACTCTTCAGGCTTTCCCGGCGATCTAATGACATCTTGGGTTGTCGGGTTTTCTCACAGATATCAGCGTCGTACTTGCACGATATTTCGGTCACGTAGCTCGTGACCTTCATCAGGTGCGACCTGAGACTGTTCCTCGAGTGGACCTGGTCCAGTATTTATGCCTATGGCCTTCTCCCTCCACCAACGGCTGCAGGCTGCAGGTCGCACCTGATGAAGGTCATGAGCTACGTGACCGAAATATCGTGCAAGTACGACGCTGATATCCGGCAGAACCCCGACAACCCAAGATGTTAGAAGAAACACTGACCATTAATAACAGAGCAATGCACGCTTTCACCAAAAGTAGAAAAGGACCTCCTCTGGGATGGTGGATTGTAGATAAAACGGGGGGGTATGGAAAGATAGGAAAGTGGTGATTATGGGGACTGAGGACTGCTAACAGATGGTGATGATACACGTGTGGCTGTGGAGGTCAGGGAGAGAGGGGTAACTGGTATTAGGAACTATAGGTTGAAGAGGAAAAGCGGGTGGAGGGCGACAAGGAAGGGGAAAAGGAAGAGGTGTGGTATGGCAAGAGGAGGAGGAGGAGGGAACATATGGTAGATTTTTTTCTTTATTGTTATTTCATCCCCCCACCCCACCATATGGTAGATGTTACAAGAGTCTTATAATGGTCATGACAATAAAATAACAGTCAAGAGTAATAAAATATGAACCTGTGATACATTCCTACAAATAACCAAAAAGTAAAAGTTGTGGAATTCCATTCTAGAACGCCTACACAACATGTTAATTTATTTGTCTAATTTACCAATACGTAGTTTAAGAAAATGTCAAAGCATATGTTAAGTTCATACATAAAATGCCATGGATTGATTACTTTATTAAGTGTGTAAGGTGGCCACATCGTTTTGATTTCTCTATGTTATTATTGTGCATGTCAGAGAGAGAGCAAGTTACATTACTGTTAAACGATCTTTGGTCTTGTCTTGACACACTCTTTGCCTGTGCGCAATGTGATACCTTCTTAATTGATGCGAGATAGGTGATGGGTGTATTCTGTGGTGCTGTGTTGACTTGTGATTGTATCTGTTTGATGAAAAATAAAATATTGTAAAAGACAGTAAGGATGAATACGATGTCTGTATTGGAAAGCGAAAGGAAAATAAATATTTCTTTAAGAGAAGAAGTTTGAGGTAAGACTGCAAGCACTGTGCACCTGATTTGCAGAAGTGATTATTGGCAGCTAGTTAACTTTGTCCACTTGATCAGAGCTGAGAGAAAAGACCACCGAACTTCCCTGAACCATGGATTAACATATTAACTGATTAAGCTGTTTGTTTTTTTATAGGAAATCTCTGTTAACATCATACCCTTTTTAAATCATTTTTCACTTCGTTAAGCATAGCATTGTTCAGACCAATGTAATGTATGGAGTTCACACGAAGTTTTTATTCTGTCTTTTTGAATACACACTTCATTCTAAAATCCTTGTCTTGGAATATTATTTCATCGAAATAGTTACTCTACCCAACCGTCTGTTTATCATTACCATTACCATATTTCACCTCGTGGTATGCAACAATTTGAATATAGTTTGGAAATTTTACTTAGAAATAGAAATCTAGCTGAGCCACTGCCTGCTTGCTGTTTGCTGTTGTGCTTTTGAGAAATCTGCAACAATGTTGTCAAGACGTGAGGTAAATGGAAATTTTGATTGGGGCCAGGTAACTGTTTTACTCCAGTTGTGCATTTAATACTGTATAAAGACAAGTTGCGTTCAGATCAGTAACAGGTCAGTTCAAATTGGGTGCTATTTAGTTAAAGGTTAGGATACAAGTTTAAGTTGGATAATAGTTTGAGGGCACATAGTTTAGGTAATACACAGACTTTTATAGAGTGGGAGGTAAAGATGGGCTAAATTTCATACAGAAACAATTATGGTGGGGAGGTTAGAAGGTAATCAAACATTCCGAAAAACAAAATTTGCAGTTTGTTCATTAATCAGGCAATAGGGAGTGGAACAATCGTTAATGTAAATTTCTAACTCTTCTAATATATCTAAATTATTAGCGTTATTCTCAATGTTCAATACGGAAGTGAATTTTCTGTGCTTATAGTTATGATCTCATAGATGTACTCCCAGGATGCTGTTGTTGCTTGTGTAGTCATGTTCCCGAAACTGTTTTCTAATTTCTCTACCTATCTGCCTGCTATAGTAACAGCTACATGGCCTGCATTTAGTCTTATGTATTCCCACATAGCAAAATTAATTGGTGGGGGACTTTAAACAATGGTGCAGTAGTTGCCCTAACTTTCTGTTTGTCTGGAAACCTAATTGTATATTATGGTTTATCAAAGTATTTGCAATTTTTTCAGCTAACGATCTGCAATATGGCAAAGATATGTATTTCATACTAACATCTATGAAAATACATTTATTTTCTATTTTCCTAAACGCTTTCCACACATCTTTCTCATATCACTTTTGCTGCAGCCATTTGCTTTGCCTATCAGAAAATAGTGGGGCAACAGGGCTATGAGCACAATTTGCTAGTGCCAGTTGTGTATATTCAGGGGCAAACTTGTTTGGTTTATGATGCTCCTCCCCCTCCACTTCACCTATTGTTCTTTTAATTGACTTATGAGCCCCTAGTGGTTGATTTACAAACCCCAGGGGATAACCTATGCTTATGAGAAATTCTCACCTCTCCCCCTCCCTTCCCCTCCTCTGTCCTCACCCCTCTGGGAACTCCCCTCCCTGATACAAGCACATCTTTGATATCAAATTAATTGGCTAATTAATCGAATCAATAAATTAACTAATCCATTTCCATCCTGGGAAATTCGCCAGTCCTCCCCTCTCACCCTGCAAACCCTCCCCTCCGCTACCTGGAAATTGGCGGTTCTGTGCTAAAGAGGAAGGATCTCATGTCAGGGAATTCAAATAGACAACAAAGGGTATGCTGTTTATTTATGAAATTCAACTTGCAGGGTTTGGATCTCTCTTGCTCATCATTCTCTGCTGTTTCGGAATATTCAAGTCTTGTAAGATACATAAAAAAGAAGTAATTAAATAGATCGCTTTTTTCCAGTCATACAAGGAATACTGTCAAAATATCTCACTGCACATAATTACACCGTTAAAAATCTTTTGCACCGACCTCAGGGGCAGATGTGCTGGTCACTTTGCATATTCCTGCGATTGCTGTTGGCCGCTGCACTGCCAGCCTCCTCATGTGGCGTGCAAACCAGAAGTCAGGCTGATCACTGAACAATGCATCAGGTGGCAGCAACTCTTTCAAATTTGATACCTGACTCACTTCCTGCTTTTCTCTCTCCCTTTCTCTGTCTCAAGTGGTACTTTCTGTCTGTGTAAACCAACGCATGCAAACACACACAGACCAAGATGTCCTCCCCATCACTCCTCCCTTCCACCCCCTCTCCTGTCCCCCTCTCCATTCATGCAGATCTGGCACTGATAGTCAGTGCATCCCTTTGTTCTCACACTGCCACTGCTATGGAAACCTGTAGTTGGTGGAACAAAGACATTCAATAAGACCTAGGTATCACCTGTCATGTGCCACACTATCCCTTCCTTGTCCTGAACAAATCAGCAGATACCTGGGAAATCCCCATCTGAGGTTGTCTTGGAAGTATTCCCTCACTCTGTCAGATTGATTAACTAATGAACAAGTTAGATCGATATCCTTTGTGTGCAGCCAGGTTTTCCTTGCGTCCTATTGGTAGATACAAGGACTAGTATATTTGGTGGGATTACATCCCGCAACTAAACGGTCTCCAAACCCTACTCTTTACCCTTCTGAATTTTTGTCTTTTTCCCCCCTTGCCTCCAGTTGGTGGATACGGCCACAGTTACGTTATTTGGTGGACCTAACTGCAATATGGTATCACTGACCTGATGTACACAACAAAACGCAAGGGAGGGAGCAACCGCTAGAGGATCTTTGCTATTACTAATACTATTACAACTATGTGAAGAAGCTGCTTGCGGTGATGTGTTGAGAGGTATGTGCCGTACCTTGTGAGGTCAGTTAGGACGATAATATGGAGGAGGAGGAGGAGGAGAAAGAGGAGGAGATACTGCAGTACCGCGACACTTTGAACAGCTCGGCTGTGGCTGCTGCTGCTAAAGCCCTTACCCGCTTGTTGGAGGGAGAGGCAGAGGGAGGGCCCATGGACCCCAAAGCAGAGGACGGCGGCGGAGGCGGCGACTTGGTCGGGGATGGGGATCGGCAGCGGTGGAGGTGGCGGCTTCCCAAGCGGCGACTAGCGGCGCTGTTGCCAGCGAGGCATACCTCACTGGGACCCAGTTTGGCGAAACAGGCTTCGCTCTCCCTGGTACTTGGCACAATGTATTGCATGGACGGTGGTGTTGTAGAGAAACAACACCAAACACAATTAAGTACAATATTCCAGACATCGCCAAATGCTGGCACTGCAAGGAAACAAAGAACACTGATTACTTGTAATTAGGATGAGAATGTAAATTACCTACTTAGCTCTGGCTCCTCGGCATCTCTCTCAGGTCATCTGGCATCTCCTCAGGCCGACAAAGGTCTTCCTTCATCTCCTCCACCCACTGTGGCATTACGTCCTCACCTGAAGTGGGTAAGAGCCATCTATCTATCTCACTGATATCACCTAGAGCCACATATTAGTTCTTTTATAATAAAAGCATACACACACAGAAAGCTGAGAGAAAAATTTTTGTTTAAGAAATGCACTTCTTATCCTCAAGACGTACACTCTTTGACATAAAACTCGACCGGCGGCCGGCCGCTTCAGAGGCTAAGTCCGCGTCGATCGCGACATGGGACAAAAAAACTGGCCAACTCGCTAATTCTCTAAGTCCGGTTATCTGCACAATCTGGCAACACTGTAGACTGCGGCACTTCCTGGAGGAAAACTTGTCCCAAGATAGAGAGACTCTAGGCTGAATACGCCTGTGGTCTAGCGGTAGCGTGCGTTGTTTCTGTTCGTAATGTCAGTGGATCGAGAGCAGCTGGCATAAAATATTTTTATAGCCTCTTCTGTCTGAATGCTGAAGACGTGAATGTAATGGTAGCGCAGATTCAATCTATTTCGCTTTGTGACACACCGATATCAAAATTTTATCTAGTAACGATTTTGCGGCAGATTTCCTGCAGACTGTCCTCCTCTGGACGCCGTATGCGGCAAAGCTCCGGGATCCATTTGCTGGCTACTGGCAGCGGCCGTGGCGACAGCAGCGGCGCTGCACTCCCCCGTTCTTCATGGAAAGCGCCTGCTACCGCTCATCGCTTTTGATGATTTAAAACGCTTTATTATTAAATGTTGCTCCACAGAAAATTTCTACAATTGCCATTCACGCTCAAAAGCAACGGAGAGAGACGCCCTGATTAGTAGGCGGGTAATCGGCAAGAGCTGAGTATGGCCCGAAATTAATTTTATAGACTGGGACGAAATTAAACCACCTCACTACATTCGATGAATTTATAAATGCTTCATACCTCGTTTCTTTTCCTTTCAAACTTAATTATTTGTGCAACTTTTGGTCAATGTTTGGATGTTTTCGTCAAGCCAGAGTGAGCGTCTGTGGTGTAAAGTGTATTACAGTTCTTGTTTCATTCCTTATGGTAAGTCTATGCGATAAACTGTGTGAATACCTTGCAATGCATGCTCTGTAGCAGTGCAGGCACACTGCACATTTGGAGTTCCATGTATGGGTTCATGAAGTATTTATTGTTGATCGGAAGTGATAGTTAAGGTCATCAGATTTAAACCAGAGAAATTTGTCGTTTTGAAGGTTTCAGAGAACGGAAAGGAATTGCTGACGCCGGTGTTAGAAAACGTCTACAGTTAAATGCTATTGCAAAAATTTAGAAGATGGGAACTATATTAATGAACATGTGCACTTCATAAACAACCTTCTGACATGTTAGACCTATATGACGAACAAAACTCAAATTTATATCGTTGACAGTCGGTTTGAATCTTTTCAGGACCTATTTTACAGTGAAGCACCTTGGAATTTGCAAAGCAGAAATCCATGATATTAACTTAATTTACTAAGTCGAAATCGGACGAAGATTGATGTTTAAAGGCATTCTCCAGATTTTGCATAAGAAATTTTTACTAGCAGTTTGCAACTCCATTAATTAAAATGGAAAATAAAAGGTTGTAGTCAGCGGCTTCTACCGTGATTCGAACTTATAGTACAAGCACCGCAACGCACAAGGGAACCTCTGAGCTAACGACACACTGGCGGCCAGAGGCGGACTATAGTCACTGCGATGTTGCCTGAGCCTCAAAACGCAACCTTAAACACACAAACAGAGGAGGTGGAGATTACTGTTTTAACGTCACGTCGACAACGATGTCATTAGAGACGGAGCACAAGCTCGGATTAGGGAAGGATGAGGAAGGAAATCGGCCGTGCCCTTCCTAAGGAACCATCCCGGCATTTGCCTGAAGCGATTTAGGGAAATCATTGAAAACCTAAATCAGGATGGCCGGGCGCGGGATTGCACCGTCGTCCTCCCGAATGCACACACAAACAGGTGTTACTTATGTGAAGAACGCCGTTCTTGGAGTCCAGAAATTAAATATACTTTCTAATTGTGTCATCTTGCAGTGGATTATATCGTACGAGTCTTCGATGTGGAAAACGAATGTCAAGTGAATTTAGCGAGGTAACGCCGACCTACACCCGGAAGTAAATGCACTATCAGAGTGTTGACAAATACTTGCTACGACGCTGCCATTTCTCGGCTCTCTGACGAGGCAGCCCTTCAGCGAAATGCTTGCCGTGATTCTCCGATACGGTTCTTCAAAGTGGAGACCCGCGCGCACGTTTGGTTTTTATGCGGCGTTCTCCCCTGATGGTTTCTGACGTCGCCTTGTGGGCTATGTATACATATGAGACATTCAATTATCATTAATCCAGAATGATACAAGTTTCAGCTTCCGGCGTGGAAGAAGGCTGTTGACGCCGACATTATATCATTTCAACGTAGGGAAAGCAAAACGGATCATTCAATGTTTCTCATTCAACATAAAGCATGTGAGATAAATTTCCGTAACGTTCATAATCATCTAAAAGTACAAACGAAGTAAAAATACACCGGAAGCTTATTCGAATTGAATATAATGTAAGATACCAAACGCTTTGCACCTCGATGTCGAATTTGTCCACTTGCAATCGTTTGCAGCATGCACATAGAATGTCATGATTACCACGAGAATGAAGAAATATGTTGGTAAGGATGGAAGCAAGAAGAGACGCAGTCAACAAATATTCTATTCCTCATGGCATTCATTTCATTTGACACGTAAGAAGAGGTAAAGCGGGAATTTACTTTCGTTAACACGAAAGATATGCCGCACATATTGATAACGAGGAAGTCTGCGTCTTCATACGTTTCCTCCTTGAAATCTGTATGCTCTATTATATACTAAGTAGCCCGATCATTGTTTCAGTAATGTTACCCTCTTGTTTGACCCCGTAACGATGAACAGATTCCAAATGCATGTCTCTGCGTGAAAGTAGCTGTTCGAACCCTCTCTGGGTTGTTTTTTGTGTTTTATTGCTTGGAATTCCTGAAGCAGACCACTGTGCCTTCCCCCCTCGTGGGTTAGGTCTCAAAACTAAACCGCTTTGTATCCAATGGCATAATTTATTCATACTGCATCAGCATAAGACTCTTGCGAGTGAGAGAATGACAATAACAATCGTAACAAGAACAAGCAAATAATGAATGATGTTTATTCCAACGCAGAACGAGAATGGCTTTAAATATAAAAATCTATATCTATATCCATATCTATTGATCTTTGAGTTGGCACAATGCAAATATATTCTTAGCATTTAGTTACTGAATTTAGTTCTGGATGTTTGCAGAGAAAAGGAAAAGTCGGTACTTCTCGCTAGTGTAATATAATGTGAACCAGCAACTACCCTTTCCTTAGAACACGACTCAAGCAGGTCCTCAAGTAGGCACTGCTGCATTCTGTTCCTTGACATTGCTCTGATGACGGTTAATGCAGATAGTTCCGATTATGAAATACAAAACGTATTGCAGGTTAGTTCCTAGGATAGTAACATTAAATTTGCATTGTAGACGGCACATGAACGTGACGACTATCCATATTACTCATCAATATAAAAAGACAATATTTTGGGAATTTAGCAGGATTACTCAAAATGAATTCTGAAATTGGGTGACTGACCGCACAGGTGCTAAACGTCGTCAAGAGTATACGATGTCCTAATCGCATTAGGAATATGAAGATCGTCTTCGACAGCTCGCAACTTTCACATTGCTATCTCCACCGTACTCTAGACAGCTCTCGGTGGAGTTGCACTACGTTGCCGATGTTATGGGAGGCCTTCAAAGCGACAACAGACCATATATTGAAAAATACAAGCGAATTCTCTAGCAGCGTAAGCTTATTGTAACTAATCTAAAAATTATTGGAGAGGAACATTGTCCTATTCAAAAAAAGTAAAATGTTACACACTGTTGACGTCAAACGGACATTATCTATGTCCTGTCTTGTGTCCTACTCATCTATAATATCAAGTGTACTATGAAAATGATTATATATAATGGATTATAAGGTAATGCATTGATACCAGATGGTGGGGGCCGGCCGATGTGGCCGTGCGGTTCTAGGCGCTTCAGTCTGGAACCGCGTGACCGCTACGGTCGCAGGTTCGAATCCTGCCTCGGGCATGGATGTGTGTGATGTCCTTAGATTAGTTAGGTTTAAGTAGTTCTAAGTTCTAGGGGACTGATGACCTTAGAAGTTAAGTCCCATAGTGCTCAGAGCCATTTGAACTATTTAACACAAAATGACATTAAAAATTTAAGTTATTCACGAGCAGCTAGTTGAGAATATGTATGAACATTAAATGACACGACGAATCGTCTTGTTCTGCATATGGATTCAAACCCAGCTCATGCAGACTAAGCAAAGATTTCGTGGATGACGGAAACTAACAGTCATTCCTGATTAGGCATACAGAGAGTGATATACCTCGATTTTAGACAGTATCAGTTAGCAAATATCAACTTTAAATTGCATAACGGAAACATTTTTAACAGACGCGAATTCCTACCCAGCATCTATTGTCCCTGTTAACGAACTACGAGAGATGTTAAATATTGCTTCTTCACAAGTAACTTACTCGAAATGCCGTGAGGTAAAGCTGTGTGTTGGACACGGATTCAAACCCGGAACCTAACCGGATTGCTATCGAAGCACAGTCAAATGTGACATATCGGAATTTCGCGGCAGTAACTAGATGTTTTAACTGAAATGACGAGACGAAACATTAATTTTTTCCTTCCCAGGACTCCAACCCGGCACCTATCGCTGTTATATTCTAGAGAAAACTAACGTTAAATATGGGTTTGTTGCACCAGCAGTGACATGTGAGCATGTTTGAACTGAAATAATATGACGAAGAGTTCAGCGCTCACTGGGAATAGAGCCCCACACATATCGTTGTTGACTACACACAAAGAGACGTCAGCTACCGAATTTTTCTCCACCAGCTGCTCAGAATAGCATCTTGAACTTACAGTCATCTCGCAAATAGTTCTGTGTCTCACTGGGAGTTAAAAACGTCAGATATCGTTAGTGTTGACAGCGAATGAAAATACATTAAAAATCAAAATTATTATCCACCAGCAGATAGGTGTTCTCATGCTAGAGCTTGATAATACATAATTAAATCTTTAGTGCCGGGCCAGGATTCGATCCCATTCACGCATAATATGTGAAGGTGTTGAGGAATCTGCAGTTTTGAACAAACAACAAATTGTAGCCGAGCTGTATTGCCACGAAGGGATCAAATTCCGCGTTAAGGGCGGTCTGAGTTGCATTCCCAGTTCAGAACCAATTTTATCGACATACAGAAGCTCAAATAAAAGATGGAATAAGTGTCCTGTGACCATACATAGCGTTTGTGTCGTCACTTGAAATAAATAACTAGTATAAGAAAGGTTACTGGTGATAGAGTTTCTACATGTCGCCACTCCAGACTTTATTGTGGTTCAACCTACCGTCTACTTGGTAAAGAAGGAATATCATCTTTAATGTGAATTTTCAGACCACGCAGCCATTATATCTCCTTCACTTGGTGTAGCCAGGAGAGAATGGAATCTGTCTCTCCCTATCTAAAATCATTGATATAAGTGGGAATCGAACCCAGACCATAGGTATAACAACCTACCATCCGTCCAACAGACCACGAAATCCTCTTCTCTGCGAGTCATTTTTCTATCGTAACGCAGTTGCGCCACACTGGATGAGAATTCTGACACACAGGCTCCTTGTAGTAATTTGCAGCATGTTCAGTAAATTCATTTACTTGGTTGACCGAATCACCATGAACTAGCTGCCTCGGCTACCTAGTGCATACATTCGACTATTTTGTAATCACAGAAATAAAATCACGTTACTGCCACCTACACACAACTGCCAACATTGTAGGATGCAGAAGTTTAAATAGGAAGTGTTCCTTTCCACTTGAGCTATTCTATTGCGCTATCTGTTACTAGTAAACGTCGTTCAGTCCAAAAGAAAAGCTGTAACTGTTTGTCTCTCAGAAGTCAAGACCTGGCCATATGCATAATCTCACAGTGCTGTGGAATCCAAAAGTTCTGGAGGAATAGTTGCCGAGCTCTGGAGCTGTTGTAGCTACGTGTCAGCTTGTAGCATAGAGAAGATGTCGCGAGTTCGAATACATTCAGTGCTACATTTTTTAAAACGCAATTCTGCTCTCTGCTGAAGTTATCAATCTAATGGAACTTTGAACATAATTCCCTTCACTTCTCAACCCAAAGTAGTCGCATGTGGAAAAAGGACTAACTACTGTGACATTTTGTTATATTCAGGTTTAATAGACAGCAGGCAGCAGATGCATCTCGAAGATGTGCAGGGAGAGCGCATCGTGCCATAATATGTCAGAAAAGTATTTTCTACATTAGCCGTCGTGTGGTAGTGATATTTTATTCTTCTTCAAACTTTGATTGACAGCTTTAACTCAGAACAAATTTTCTACATGCATGTAATCAATAAACTGCATGTGCATTGTCAGACTGTCATAGGTAACATCAGAGAATTCGCATATATCGTTGATGATTAATTTCTCTCTCATGTTTACTATTGTTTTAACAACACTAAAGGAAACCTTACGAAAATTGTGCACTGTATTATAAGAAATGAAATAAAACTAACCATGATAACCTTACGACGAAAGTATCTGTACACAAGCATGCCTCTATAGACACGAATTAGTAAAATACTACTCACTTAGATTTTGATTGGGTCTGTGTTTAATTGGTATGCTGTGTCATACTCAAGAGGTATGCAAATGTGGCATTTCATAAATATAGTTACGTATTCCTAGAAACCCAAAATTCGCTTGTCAGCAGCGGAAAGAGGCGTTACCTGTTGCGCAGCATTGTAAGTTTTTCAACATTGCACTATGAGCTGAAAGCATTTTCTTGCGATTTCCTTATTGATGTTTGATCTGACTGCTTGTAGCTCTTTCACAGAAGGGATAAAAACGTTTCAGTCAGTGAGACTGGAACTGCGAACCGTAACAGACGCTGTTTCACAGGTCAGCACGTTACCACAGAGCTGGCGAGGAGGTATGGGTCTCAGCTTCCTATTACGACGGCAATAGTAACTAGAACTCGTAAACCGCTATTTAAAGGTCGAGATTAGTTGCGATTTCCACCTGCAACGACTTTCCTGGGCTGAAAACCGTAAATTTTCAATCTTTTGTTACCCTTCAAGCTATAATAACTCAGATTATTCAATGGACATGACAGGTAAAATCAAGTGAACTTTGAGGCTTAATTCCGTGCACACCAGGAAGTAACTCGTCGATCACAGAGTTGCCAAACATACGTTGCCTTGTTGCCAAATCTCAGTTACAGTACCAGCAGGAAGAAGACGAACCGATGTGATCCTACAGCGGTCTGGGAAGTGACCATAGCTGGTGTCTCCAAGTCGCGGCTGCTACGGCCTGGAATACGTAATGCGTCTGATTCGCTTTCTGTAACTTGGTTTAGGGACTGGAGCGTAGTTACTAATAATACTCAGAACTGACTGCAAACTGAGCATCATAAATCAGTAACTCTCATTGTTGTTTTTATATTTCTTTCGTAAGTGCACTCAAAACTAAGAAAGTCATTCACAGGCGTTTTCGTGCCTCGCCGATAGTCGAGCACAACATACAAATAAAAATAAAAAAGAATGTGTGTGTGTGTGTGTGTGTGTGTGTGTGAGAGAGAGAGAGAGAGAGAGAGAGAGAGAGAGGGAGAAATAAAAAGCAATGAGAGAGAGTGTAAAAAATTATTGTAAAGAAATTGAATCATGGTATTTAAAGAAATCTTTCATTAAAATGACACATTCCACATCATTACGAAATGTCGTATTCATGATCTATGGAACAAGAGTTAATCTAATGTAATCTAATCTAATCTAATCACATCATATTGATGATTAGCCATGAAGAGTCATGACTTACCGAAATTTTTGCCAATACCAGTAACCAAATCTAAACTTGAAAATAAAAGACGACAATTTTTGTAATAAACCGTGCCTCCTATCAAGACCCTTTCATGCCTGTTATCTAACCACGAAAGATGTCTCATATACCTCCATTCTGAAGTAACAAAGTGTGCATGCATTTAAAGATGAAGTGCATGATGTGAAGTTCTGTGACGGAGATACGAACCCAACACGTAATCCGATTGTTAACTAAGAAAAATCAAATGTTACGTATCGGTTTTTCTTACGAGCCGCTAGGTGTCTGAACCTAAAATAAGGATACAAACTTTTGTGCCTAAGCGACAATCGAACTGCACACCTACCGTGCATCCACGAATATAGCTTAAGTATCAGTTGCTTACTCATGAACAGTAAGATGTGTGCGTGTTTGACCAGAAAAATAACGACACCTGTTGCGATTGTTGGCAACACATGAACAGACATTGAAATTGTGCGTTAATTTTCACTAGCAGGTGGGTGTGCACTTGATAAAGCTAGAAATGAAATTATGAATATTTTTGTACTGGATCAGGTTTCAGACCCACATACTTACCTTTGGAGGAGACCTAGAGAAGATTGCAGTCTTGGGAAAAGGAACGAAATGACTGAACTACACTGTTCCGAGAAATTCAGATCCTCGAAAGAGGAGATACGAATTCGAATCACAGTCCAGCACCAAATTTTTAAACGTCTCTAGTTCAATCAAGTACAAGTAAAATAAGAGCCCTGTCCCTTTAAATGGCTATCGGTTCATCAAATAAAATAAAATTTTCTAATGTAAGTAAGCTTACTGGCGACTGTATTTCTGTATACCATGACTTCCGCTGTGTCATTTCCCAACGTAAACCGGCTCTGCCCAGTTGGTAATGAAGGAACGTGATGTTTAATGCGGATTCTGGATTATAACGTCTTTCTCTTGAGGTTACCAGAGGTAAAATAAATCTGTTTGTGCCTCTTAAAAGTAAATGCCTGAACCCACGCATTGCACCTGTGATAGCTCGTTCCACCAGACCGTTGTGGCCACATTACCCAGCCCCAGGAGTGTGCTGTAACGGATGATGTGCTTAGCTCACAAAATTAGTCACGGTGGAAAAAATGCGAGTCTATTAAATGGTCAAGTAGAAGCAAGCTTCTGACGCAGAGATTATGCTATTCTCATGTCAGCAGGATGTAAAGACTCTTCTAGGCATCATAGGCTGGATGTGAAGCCATTTTGATTTTTCACACATTCAGCAAATTTCTTAGTTCGGGAAAATCCACTGTGAAGTGTGAAGTTGCCGGATAATTCGATTATTACTGTTATTATTAATATCATTTTATTCATACTGCTGCTGTAATACAAGTGCTTGAACATCATTTAGTGTCTTTTGGTCACTATAGAAGTAGTTTCCCAAGAACAGGTTCTTTCCCTGTCTACGGAATCCTTTTCATGTTAATATCAAACACCAGCAATTACTCGTAGATTACATTAAAACTAAAGTAATTGACGAAGACGTTACTTGGTAACAAAAACGCACTGCCTTTCTTCATTTACTTTCGCCTAGAAATGGCTATCGAGTACTGACAAACCTAAAGGCAAGAGATCTTACTGCCTTCCGATATACGTTGCTGTTAGTTCTTCCACATGATTTGGTCGACATGACCTGTTTCAAGTAGTGTATGACAGACAGTGTTTTAGAAAATCTATTGTTTCCCTTTGCAATAAACAGAAGTATTTTCATTCTAAGCTGTCCAAGTACAAAATTTTCGCAATATTAGTGCAAATTTAATATTCGCTTCTATAATGTATAAAAGTATTTCACAGTCGTAAAACTCGCATCCGAAACGTTGACCTTACACTTAGTCGCTGACCATAAATTCTAGCTCAGAGTGACACCAGTTTAAATAACCTAATGTAGCGAAGACTGTTTACCAGTGCTCTTTCTCACCGGAAAATACGCAATTGACTCATTTGGCTCCATAAGTACACTGTAACAGTAATTTCTGTGTGAAATTTGTCAGTAAGCTTTCGCCTTCCAACCGGCAAAATACGGAAGAGTACGGCCGGTAAACAATTCACAAACCACGATTTAGTGCCGATAAGACGATTTCTTTAAACATTGTCGAAGCTGAGGGAATTTAGTTTCTGCTTAAATCGTCTTAAGCAGCAACGTTCACAGATATCTCAAATAGGAAAAAGCTGAATATCCAGGTACGAAGGTTGTAAAACAAACTTCCCACAGTTTGTGTCAGGTTGATCTTTTCGTCTGATAACACTGCTTAAGTATTTTGTCTAAGAGGTATCACAAGTAGTATCCCTGTAGCTGTGGGAATCATTGGTTGAAAACGAGTTTAACACCAATGGGTACAGTGCTGCTATATTTTCACAATTATTATCAACCAAAGTCTGAGTTCATCCACAAACTGAGGCATATTTATAATATTGAAGCTAGACTGTGTATCCTTGTCTTTCTTGAGTGGTCATTGAAAGGCGTTTACACACACGTATACAATACTATGAATACTTCGAACGCTATGGTTAACGTTGCTCTCATAAACTACTTTTTTTTTAAATTCTTCTGGGTCTTAAGCGTGCAATATGTGTTGTAGATACAGTCTCAGACCAAAAAATTGACCGCCGAGTCGTTCACGTAAGGTGGACAATACAGTCATGCTCCTCTCAGAATTCTATGTCTGGCAATATGCTCGATCTAGCAACATGTAGACTGCGGCACTTCCCAGAGGAAGTTTTGACTCCAGTCTTAGTACATTACTCTTGACTACGACCGTAGTCTTGAGGTTAAATGCGAGACCAGCTAATATGACATTGTAGATTCGCTTGAATTACACTCATAGCTTCAGCACCGAGAGGAAAGGGGCGATAAAAATTTTGTCGATATGTGCTTTCGGTCGCCAGACGTCATATTAGCTGGTCTCGCGTTTTACCTCAAGACTACGCTCGTGTTCCATCAGCGGTATGAATAATATGATATTAATAATAACAGTAATAATCGAATTATCCGGCAACTTCACACTTCACTGTGGATTTTCTCGAACTAAGAAATTTGCTGAATGTGTGAAAAATCAAAATGGCTTCACATCCAGCCTATGATGCCTAGAAGAGTCTTTACATCCTGCTGACATGAGAATAGCATAATCTCTGCGTCAGAAGCTTGCTTCTACTTGACCATTTAATAGACTCGCATTTTTTCCACCGTGACTAATTTTGTGAGCTAAGCACATCATCCGTTACAGCACACTCCTGGGGCTGGGTAATGTGGCCACAACGGTCTGGTGGAACGAGCTATCACAGGTGCAATGCGTGGGTTCAGGCATTTACTTTTAAGAGGCACAAACAGATTTATTTTACCTCTGGTAACCTCAAGAGAAAGACGTTATAATCCAGAATCCGCATTAAACATCACGTTCCTTCATTACCAACTGGGCAGAGCCGGTTTACGTTGGGAAATGACACAGCGGAAGTCATGGTATACAGAAATACAGTCGCCAGTAAGCTTACTTACATTAGAAAATTTTATTTTATTTGATGAACCGATAGCCATTTAAAGGGACAGGGCTCTTATTTTACTTGTACTTGATTGAACTAGAGACGTTTAAAAATTTGGTGCTGGACTGTGATTCGAATTCGTATCTCCTCTTTCGAGGATCTGAATTTCTCGGAACAGTATAGTTCAGTCATTTCGTTCCGTTTCCCAAGACTGCAATCTTCTCTAGGTCTCCTCCAAAGGTAAGTATGTGGGTCTGAAACCTGATCCAGTACAAAAATATTCATAATTTCATTTCTAGCTTTATCAAGTGCACACCCACCTGCTAGTGAAAATTAACGCACAATTTCAATGTCTGTTCATGTGTTGCCAACAATCGCAACAGGTGTCGTTATTTTTCTGGTCAAACACGCACACATCTTACTGTTCATGAGTAAGCAACTGATACTTAAGCTATATTCGTGGATGCACGGTAGGTGTGCAGTTCGATTGTCGCTTAGGCACAAAAGTTTGTATCCTTATTTTAGGCTCAGACACCTAGCGGCTCGTAAGAAAAACCGATACGTAACATTTGATTTTTCTTAGTTAACAATCGGATTACGTGTTGGGTTCGTATCTCCGTCACAGAACTTCACATCATGCACTTCATCTTTAAATGCATGCACACTTTGTTACTTCAGAATGGAGGTATATCAGACATCTTTCGTGGTTAGATAACAGGCATGAAAGGGTCTTGATAGGAGGCACGGTTTATTACAAAAATTGTCGTCTTTTATTTTCAAGTTTAGATTTGGTTACTGGTATTGGCAAAAATTTCGGTAAGTCATGACTCTTCATGGCTAATCATCAATATGATGTGATTAGATTAGATTAGATTACATTAGATTAACTCTTGTTCCATAGATCATGAATACGACATTTCGTAATGATGTGGAATGTGTCATTTTAATGAAAGATTTCTTTAAATACCATGATTCAATTTCTTTACAATAATTTTTTACACTCTCTCTCATTGCTTTTTATTTCTCCCTCTCTCTCTCTCTCTCTCTCTCTCTCTCTCTCTCTCTCACACACACACACACACACACACACATTCTTTTTTATTTTTATTTGTATGTTGTGCTCGACTATCGGCGAGGCACGAA
Organism: Schistocerca cancellata; assembly: GCF_023864275.1. NCBI lineage: Eukaryota > Metazoa > Arthropoda > Insecta > Orthoptera > Acrididae > Schistocerca > Schistocerca cancellata. The sequence continues at coordinate 1,097,123,797 of NC_064627.1, forward strand.
AACGCCTGTGAATGACTTTCTTAGTTTTGAGTGCACTTACGAAAGAAATATAAAAACAACAATGAGAGTTACTGATTTATGATGCTCAGTTTGCAGTCAGTTCTGAGTATTATTAGTAACTACGCTCCAGTCCCTAAACCAAGTTACAGAAAGCGAATCAGACGCATTACGTATTCCAGGCCGTAGCAGCCGCGACTTGGAGACACCAGCTATGGTCACTTCCCAGACCGCTGTAGGATCACATCGGTTCGTCTTCTTCCTGCTGGTACTGTAACTGAGATTTGGCAACAAGGCAACGTATGTTTGGCAACTCTGTGATCGACGAGTTACTTCCTGGTGTGCACGGAATTAAGCCTCAAAGTTCACTTGATTTTACCTGTCATGTCCATTGAATAATCTGAGTTATTATAGCTTGAAGGGTAACAAAAGATTGAAAATTTACGGTTTTCAGCCCAGGAAAGTCGTTGCAGGTGGAAATCGCAACTAATCTCGACCTTTAAATAGCGGTTTACGAGTTCTAGTTACTATTGCCGTCGTAATAGGAAGCTGAGACCCATACCTCCTCGCCAGCTCTGTGGTAACGTGCTGACCTGTGAAACAGCGTCTGTTACGGTTCGCAGTTCCAGTCTCACTGACTGAAACGTTTTTATCCCTTCTGTGAAAGAGCTACAAGCAGTCAGATCAAACATCAATAAGGAAATCGCAAGAAAATGCTTTCAGCTCATAGTGCAATGTTGAAAAACTTACAATGCTGCGCAACAGGTAACGCCTCTTTCCGCTGCTGACAAGCGAATTTTGGGTTTCTAGGAATACGTAACTATATTTATGAAATGCCACATTTGCATACCTCTTGAGTATGACACAGCATACCAATTAAACACAGACCCAATCAAAATCTAAGTGAGTAGTATTTTACTAATTCATGTCGATAGAGGCATGCTTGTGTACAGATACTTTCGTCGTAAGGTTATCATGGTTAGTTTTATTTCATTTCTTATAATACAGTGCACAATTTTCGTAAGGTTTCCTTTAGTGTTGTTAAAACAATAGTAAACATGAGAGAGAAATTAATCATCAACGATATATGCGAATTCTCTGATGTTACCTATGACAGTCTGACAATGCACATGCAGTTTATTGATTACATGCATGTAGAAAATTTGTTCTGAGTTAAAGCTGTCAATCAAAGTTTGAAGAAGAATAAAATATCACTACCACACGACGGCTAATATAGAAAATACTTTTCTGACATATTATGGCACGATGCGCTCTCCCTGCACATCTTCGAGATGCATCTGCTGCCTGCTGTCTATTAAACCTGAATATAACAAAATGTCACAGTAGTTAGTCCTTTTTCCACATGCGACTACTTTGGGTTGAGAAGTGAAGGGAATTATGTTCAAAGTTCCATTAGATTGATAACTTCAGCAGAGAGCAGAATTGCGTTTTAAAAAATGTAGCACTGAATGTATTCGAACTCGCGACATCTTCTCTATGCTACAAGCTGACACGTAGCTACAACAGATCCAGAGCTCGGCAACTATTCCTCCAGAACTTTTGGATTCCACAGCACTGTGAGATTATGCATATGGCCAGGTCTTGACTTCTGAGAGACAAACAGTTACAGCTTTTCTTTTGGACTGAACGACGTTTACTAGTAACAGATAGCGCAATAGAATAGCTCAAGTGGAAAGGAACACTTCCTATTTAAACTTCTGCATCCTACAATGTTGGCAGTTGTGTGTAGGTGGCAGTAACGTGATTTTATTTCTGTGATTACAAAATAGTCGAATGTATGCACTGGGTAGCCGAGGCAGCTAGTTCATGGTGATTCGGTCAACCAAGTAAATGAATTTACTGAACATGCTGCAAATTACTACAGGGAGCCTGGAGCCTGTGTGTCAGAATTCTCATCCAGTGTGGCGCAACTGCGTTACGATAGAAAAATGACTCGCAGAGAAGAGGATTTCGTGGTCTGTTGGACGGATGGTAGGTTGTTGTACCTATGGTCTGGGTTCGATTCCCACTTATATCAATGATTTTAGATAGGGAGAGACAGATTCCATTCTCTCCTGGCTACACCAAGTGAAGGAGATATAATGGCTGCGTGGTCTGAAAATTCACATTAAAGATGATATTCCTTCTTTACCAAGTAGACGGTAGGTTGAACCACAATAAAGTCTGGAGTGGCGACATGTAGAAACTCTATCACCAGTAACCTTTCTTATACTAGTTATTTATTTCAAGTGACGACACAAACGCTATGTATGGTCACAGGACACTTATTCCATCTTTTATTTGAGCTTCTGTATGTCGATAAAATTGGTTCTGAACTGGGAATGCAACTCAGACCGCCCTTAACGCGGAATTTGATCCCTTCGTGGCAATACAGCTCGGCTACAATTTGTTGTTTGTTCAAAACTGCAGATTCCTCAACACCTTCACATATTATGCGTGAATGGGATCGAATCCTGGCCCGGCACTAAAGATTTAATTATGTATTATCAAGCTCTAGCATGAGAACACCTATCTGCTGGTGGATAATAATTTTGATTTTTAATGTATTTTCATTCGCTGTCAACACTAACGATATCTGACGTTTTTAACTCCCAGTGAGACACAGAACTATTTGCGAGATGACTGTAAGTTCAAGATGCTATTCTGAGCAGCTGGTGGAGAAAAATTCGGTAGCTGACGTCTCTTTGTGTGTAGTCAACAACGATATGTGTGGGGCTCTATTCCCAGTGAGCGCTGAACTCTTCGTCATATTATTTCAGTTCAAACATGCTCACATGTCACTGCTGGTGCAACAAACCCATATTTAACGTTAGTTTTCTCTAGAATATAACAGCGATAGGTGCCGGGTTGGAGTCCTGGGAAGGAAAAAATTAATGTTTCGTCTCGTCATTTCAGTTAAAACATCTAGTTACTGCCGCGAAATTCCGATATGTCACATTTGACTGTGCTTCGATAGCAATCCGATTAGGTTCCGGGTTCGAATCCGTGTCCAACACACAGCTTTACCTCACGGCATTTCGAGTAAGTTACTTGTGAAGAAGCAATATTTAACATCTCTCGTAGTTCGTTAACAGGGACAATAGATGCTGGGTAGGAATTCGCGTCTGTTAAAAATGTTTCCGTTATGCAATTTAAAGTTGATATTTGCTAACTGATACTGTCTAAAATCGAGGTATATCACTCTCTGTATGCCTAATCAGGAATGACTGTTAGTTTCCGTCATCCACGAAATCTTTGCTTAGTCTGCATGAGCTGGGTTTGAATCCATATGCAGAACAAGACGATTCGTCGTGTCATTTAATGTTCATACATATTCTCAACTAGCTGCTCGTGAATAACTTAAATTTTTAATGTCATTTTGTGTTAAATAGTTCAAATGGCTCTGAGCACTATGGGACTTAACTTCTAAGGTCATCAGTCCCCTAGAACTTAGAACTACTTAAACCTAACTAATCTAAGGACATCACACACATCCATGCCCGAGGCAGGATTCGAACCTGCGACCGTAGCGGTCACGCGGTTCCAGACTGAAGCGCCTAGAACCGCACGGCCACATCGGCCGGCCCCCACCATCTGGTATCAATGCATTACCTTATAATCCATTATATATAATCATTTTCATAGTACACTTGATATTATAGATGAGTAGGACACAAGACAGGACATAGATAATGTCCGTTTGACGTCAACAGTGTGTAACATTTTACTTTTTTTGAATAGGACAATGTTCCTCTCCAATAATTTTTAGATTAGTTACAATAAGCTTACGCTGCAAGAGAATTCGCTTGTATTTTTCAATATATGGTCTGTTGTCGCTTTGAAGGCCTCCCATAACATCGGCAACGTAGTGCAACTCCACCGAGAGCTGTCTAGAGTACGGTGGAGATAGCAATGTGAAAGTTGCGAGCTGTCGAAGACGATCTTCATATTCCTAATGCGATTAGGACATCGTATACTCTTGACGACGTTTAGCACCTGTGCGGTCAGTCACCCAATTTCAGAATTCATTTTGAGTAATCCTGCTAAATTCCCAAAATATTGTCTTTTTATATTGATGAGTAATATGGATAGTCGTCACGTTCATGTGCCGTCTACAATGCAAATTTAATGTTACTATCCTAGGAACTAACCTGCAATACGTTTTGTATTTCATAATCGGAACTATCTGCATTAACCGTCATCAGAGCAATGTCAAGGAACAGAATGCAGCAGTGCCTACTTGAGGACCTGCTTGAGTCGTGTTCTAAGGAAAGGGTAGTTGCTGGTTCACATTATATTACACTAGCGAGAAGTACCGACTTTTCCTTTTCTCTGCAAACATCCAGAACTAAATTCAGTAACTAAATGCTAAGAATATATTTGCATTGTGCCAACTCAAAGATCAATAGATATGGATATAGATATAGATTTTTATATTTAAAGCCATTCTCGTTCTGCGTTGGAATAAACATCATTCATTATTTGCTTGTTCTTGTTACGATTGTTATTGTCACTCTCTCACTCGCAAGAGTCTTATGCTGATGCAGTATGAATAAATTATGCCATTGGATACAAAGCGGTTTAGTTTTGAGACCTAACCCACGAGGGGGGAAGGCACAGTGGTCTGCTTCAGGAATTCCAAGCAATAAAACACAAAAAACAACCCAGAGAGGGTTCGAACAGCTACTTTCACGCAGAGACATGCATTTGGAATCTGTTCATCGTTACGGGGTCAAACAAGAGGGTAACATTACTGAAACAATGATCGGGCTACTTAGTATATAATAGAGCATACAGATTTCAAGGAGGAAACGTATGAAGACGCAGACTTCCTCGTTATCAATATGTGCGGCATATCTTTCGTGTTAACGAAAGTAAATTCCCGCTTTACCTCTTCTTACGTGTCAAATGAAATGAATGCCATGAGGAATAGAATATTTGTTGACTGCGTCTCTTCTTGCTTCCATCCTTACCAACATATTTCTTCATTCTCGTGGTAATCATGACATTCTATGTGCATGCTGCAAACGATTGCAAGTGGACAAATTCGACATCGAGGTGCAAAGCGTTTGGTATCTTACATTATATTCAATTCGAATAAGCTTCCGGTGTATTTTTACTTCGTTTGTACTTTTAGATGATTATGAACGTTACGGAAATTTATCTCACATGCTTTATGTTGAATGAGAAACATTGAATGATCCGTTTTGCTTTCCCTACGTTGAAATGATATAATGTCGGCGTCAACAGCCTTCTTCCACGCCGGAAGCTGAAACTTGTATCATTCTGGATTAATGATAATTGAATGTCTCATATGTATACATAGCCCACAAGGCGACGTCAGAAACCATCAGGGGAGAACGCCGCATAAAAACCAAACGTGCGCGCGGGTCTCCACTTTGAAGAACCGTATCGGAGAATCACGGCAAGCATTTCGCTGAAGGGCTGCCTCGTCAGAGAGCCGAGAAATGGCAGCGTCGTAGCAAGTATTTGTCAACACTCTGATAGTGCATTTACTTCCGGGTGTAGGTCGGCGTTACCTCGCTAAATTCACTTGACATTCGTTTTCCACATCGAAGACTCGTACGATATAATCCACTGCAAGATGACACAATTAGAAAGTATATTTAATTTCTGGACTCCAAGAACGGCGTTCTTCACATAAGTAACACCTGTTTGTGTGTGCATTCGGGAGGACGACGGTGCAATCCCGCGCCCGGCCATCCTGATTTAGGTTTTCAATGATTTCCCTAAATCGCTTCAGGCAAATGCCGGGATGGTTCCTTAGGAAGGGCACGGCCGATTTCCTTCCTCATCCTTCCCTAATCCGAGCTTGTGCTCCGTCTCTAATGACATCGTTGTCGACGTGACGTTAAAACAGTAATCTCCACCTCCTCTGTTTGTGTGTTTAAGGTTGCGTTTTGAGGCTCAGGCAACATCGCAGTGACTATAGTCCGCCTCTGGCCGCCAGTGTGTCGTTAGCTCAGAGGTTCCCTTGTGCGTTGCGGTGCTTGTACTATAAGTTCGAATCACGGTAGAAGCCGCTGACTACAACCTTTTATTTTCCATTTTAATTAATGGAGTTGCAAACTGCTAGTAAAAATTTCTTATGCAAAATCTGGAGAATGCCTTTAAACATCAATCTTCGTCCGATTTCGACTTAGTAAATTAAGTTAATATCATGGATTTCTGCTTTGCAAATTCCAAGGTGCTTCACTGTAAAATAGGTCCTGAAAAGATTCAAACCGACTGTCAACGATATAAATTTGAGTTTTGTTCGTCATATAGGTCTAACATGTCAGAAGGTTGTTTATGAAGTGCACATGTTCATTAATATAGTTCCCATCTTCTAAATTTTTGCAATAGCATTTAACTGTAGACGTTTTCTAACACCGGCGTCAGCAATTCCTTTCCGTTCTCTGAAACCTTCAAAACGACAAATTTCTCTGGTTTAAATCTGATGACCTTAACTATCACTTCCGATCAACAATAAATACTTCATGAACCCATACATGGAACTCCAAATGTGCAGTGTGCCTGCACTGCTACAGAGCATGCATTGCAAGGTATTCACACAGTTTATCGCATAGACTTACCATAAGGAATGAAACAAGAACTGTAATACACTTTACACCACAGACGCTCACTCTGGCTTGACGAAAACATCCAAACATTGACCAAAAGTTGCACAAATAATTAAGTTTGAAAGGAAAAGAAACGAGGTATGAAGCATTTATAAATTCATCGAATGTAGTGAGGTGGTTTAATTTCGTCCCAGTCTATAAAATTAATTTCGGGCCATACTCAGCTCTTGCCGATTACCCGCCTACTAATCAGGGCGTCTCTCTCCGTTGCTTTTGAGCGTGAATGGCAATTGTAGAAATTTTCTGTGGAGCAACATTTAATAATAAAGCGTTTTAAATCATCAAAAGCGATGAGCGGTAGCAGGCGCTTTCCATGAAGAACGGGGGAGTGCAGCGCCGCTGCTGTCGCCACGGCCGCTGCCAGTAGCCAGCAAATGGATCCCGGAGCTTTGCCGCATACGGCGTCCAGAGGAGGACAGTCTGCAGGAAATCTGCCGCAAAATCGTTACTAGATAAAATTTTGATATCGGTGTGTCACAAAGCGAAATAGATTGAATCTGCGCTACCATTACATTCACGTCTTCAGCATTCAGACAGAAGAGGCTATAAAAATATTTTATGCCAGCTGCTCTCGATCCACTGACATTACGAACAGAAACAACGCACGCTACCGCTAGACCACAGGCGTATTCAGCCTAGAGTCTCTCTATCTTGGGACAAGTTTTCCTCCAGGAAGTGCCGCAGTCTACAGTGTTGCCAGATTGTGCAGATAACCGGACTTAGAGAATTAGCGAGTTGGCCAGTTTTTTTGTCCCATGTCGCGATCGACGCGGACTTAGCCTCTGAAGCGGCCGGCCGCCGGTCGAGTTTTATGTCAAAGAGTGTACGCTCCATGTTGACCTTCTTCTATCGGGAAATCGTCTATAACAACGAAAAAGAGTATGCACCATATCACATATACGGTGAAATTTTTGTCAAATAGCTGCATGTTACGTGTACACAGTACTACGAAGAAGAAAAAAATATATACTACTTAAAATGCTGTTGCTGCTTCTCAGCATCCAGCTGGTCAGTCCGCTAGGCAAATACCTAAACAATAAGACCATTGGTACTTAATATTACTGTGATAATCTCAGTGGAAGAAGAAGTTACAGTAATCTATTTTGGTCCCTCATAATCATCTACAACAGCAAAGAATATGCAATGTATAACGTATGTGATGAAATATTTTTAGAAAGAAATTACATATATTATGAAGAGGAAGAAAAATTATATATCTACTTAATATATTGTTGCTGCTGCTGTTGCTTCTTGTCATCCAGATCGTCAACTGAACGATTGCTGAAAGAATACAACGACATAATGAAATTTTCACTCTGCAGTGGAGTGTGCATTGATATGAACCTTCCTTACAGGTTAAAACTGTGCCAGACCGAGACTCGAACTCGGGACCTTTGCCTTCCGCGGTCTAGCACACAGTATTAATGTGCCAGGATGTTTCAATAAGTTGACATGTATTAAGTTCTACGAAATTCCTAGTGAAAAACTGTATTTATAGATTTTGGTCCCTCAAAGTCATCTACGACAACCTCAGACGCGTTGGTCACAACATATTTCTTATACTGCGAAGAGGAAGAAGAAAATATATACTTACGACGATGTAACTGCTGCTGTTGCTGCCGCTGATGCATCTCAGCACTTCCGTTCATCGACGATACGGCGGACATACGCTGAAACAATAAGACAACATGTATCCAATACTACGAAATTCTTAGTGAAAAAAAAGTTGCAGTTTCCGACCTGAATCTGTACTTACCAGGTAATTTTCCATCCTCCTCTAACGGTCTCTGCCGCTTGTCCAACCACTCTGGTCGTCCTAGACACCCTCCACGACTGGGCGGTCCTCTCTGATAGGCCAATTCCAGCTGACGGCCAGGCAGAGCACGCATGATTTGCGAGTGATTCAGCAATCTCGGACATCTAGGCATGACAGTTTCTACTGTGGATTGGATCATGGTTTACTTGTATCCTGTTTAGTGCTTCTCAATACATCGAAATGAACTCTGTCTCGCAGTGGTACTTGTTGTTGTTGTCTCTACCCTATCATGCAGTAGGCTCTTCCTCCACCTTCCAAATGTAGCAGAGAGAACCAACTTAGGAATTCTATAGTGCTTCAAAACCCCAGTCACAAGGCCAAATTCCCGATTGATCAATTTATTGTTTCCGATAGTGGTATTGCAAGCATGCACCTGTCCAGCTCCTTCCACAAATTGTTTAAGAAGATAACATGCAACATGACGGTAATTTGGAATTTTCTGCTACCTTCGACGTAATTGACTTCCTACCAAATGATCTAACTATGCCAGTATCCACCAATAGGAGGTAGGGGTGGGGAGGGGAGAGGGAATGTGGAAGGGGAAAGAGTAGGTTTTGGAATCTGGGGAACTGCAAGATTGAATCCCATCAAATGTATCTGTCCTAGTATCCACCAACAGGATTGAAAGAAAATCTGACTGCAGACACAGGGTATCGATCTAATTCGTTCATTCACCAATAAAGGAAAATACAAAGTATTAGAAAAATCATAAACCCTAAATAAAACTAATAATAAAGGCAATCTAGCAACCAGAGTATAAAAAATTAAATAAACACCAGCCTGTAAACGTTCAGGTTGATAACCTCAACCTAAAATCAAAAGTAAAGTAGGAACTAATCTAGCCTAAAAAAAATATAAAAAGAAAGAAGACTCAATCTAGCAAAAGAACAATAAAGCATAATCATTAAAATTAAGACTATAAAGACAAAAAAATTAGAATGATAAGAACTTAAATAAACAGAACCTCTAGCAGTAATTATTAAAGAACAAATTCAAAAACTAATCAAAATCAAACTAAAAGAAAAATAATCAATACCAAAATAAATCTAATCATATTCAAATCCGCATATGAATAAACACAAATCATAAAAACAAAACTAGACATAAACATTAAAGAATGAACCAATCATCAACAATTATTAACCAAACAAAGAGGGATCAAAAAAATAGTTATAAATAAATACTTTAACATAAAGACAGACCAAAAGAATTAAAAAAATCATTCCCATGAGAACGAATTATTTAAACTAAAATAGAAAGACCTAAAGCACCTTCACAAACAGAAAAAAACCAAAAAAATAACAGGAAAAAAATAATCATAATCAAACTCAATAAGAAAAGCAATAATTAATATAAATAAAGAAAGAACAATATATTCTAATCTCAAAAGAACCATTAATAAATGCTTACGTTTAGAGGAAAAAACATAAGCACCAGAAAAATAAATCAATAAAGAAGTAAAGACAGAGAATATAAACATTAGTTTTAATAGTTAAAAAAAAAAAAACGCCGGTCTTGTAAACCGGAAATAAGTTCAGCCCCCACTTTTAAAACTTCAGAGGTGGAAAAGCTTTCCATCATCGGTCCCCAAAACCGATATTTTAATAAACTAACCCCTGAAATGATCAAAATAATAATTATATCACTATCAAACGTAATAAATATTAATTTTATTAAATTAAGACACCCAATATCAATAATGCTTTTCATTATCCTACAAACTTTTTTGGTCGGGCTAATAACAGGAACAATAATGGAAAGATATTGATTATCATATATTTTATTTTTAACGTTTCTTGGTGGTATATTAGTTCTATTTATTTATATTACGAGAATTGCATCAAACGAAATATTTCAACCTAAATCAATTACGATAATTATTACCTTAACTATATGAGTATTTATTATATCAATATTAATTATTCTAGATATAACAATATTTATAGACTTTTTCAAAAATACTGAAACTATAAATATTGATAACTCAATCAATTATCAAGAAATAACAATATCTTTAGAAAAACTATATAATAGACCAACATTTATTATTACAATAATAATAATAATTTATTTATTTTTGGCACTATTAGCAGTTGTTAAAATCACCAATATTAACCAGGGGCCTATTCGTAAAATAAGATAATTTACTAATGAATAAACCCTTAAGACATCCTTTAATTAAAATCATTAATAACTCTTTAGTTGATTTACCTGCACCAACAAATATTTCATTTTGATGAAATTTTGGGTCCCTACTAGGACTATGTTTAGTAATTCAAATTGTAACCGGACTATTTTTAGCTATACATTATACATCAAATATTGAAATAGCGTTTAGTAGTGTAGTTCACATCTGCCGAGACGTAAATAATGGTTGAATTATTCGAACCTTACACGCAAATGGAGCTTCTATATTTTTTATTTGTATTTATTTACATGTAGGACAAGGAATTTACTACGGATCCTACATATACATGCACACCTGAATAATTGGCACAGCAATTCTATTCTTAGTTATAGCAACTGCATTTATAGAATACGTTTTACCTTGAGGTCAAATATCATTCTGAGGTGCGACAGTAATTACTAATTTATTATCAGCAATTCCATATTTAGGAACAGATTTAGTTCAATGGGTATGAGGGGGGTTTGCTGTTGATAATGCAACATTAAACCGATTCTTTACATTTCATTTTGTACTACCGTTTATAATTGCTACCATGGCAGCAATTCATTTATTTTTCCTTCACCAAACAGGGTCTAATAACCCTTTAGGCCTAAATGGAGATATTGAAAAAATCCCATTTCACCCATACTTTACTTTCAAGGACTCTATTACATTTGTATTAATAACATCATTATTAATTATATTATGCTTGATTAATCCTTACCTTCTAGGGGATCCAGATAATTTTGTACCTGCTAACCCATTAGTAACTCCTGTCCATATCCAACCAGAATGATATTTCTTATTTGCATATGCAATTCTACGATCAATTCCTAATAAGCTAGGGGGTGTTATTGCACTATTCTTATCAATTAGAATCTTAATAATTTTACCATTTTATAATAAAACACCATTTCGAGGTATTCAATTCTATCCTATTAATCAAATTTTATTCTGAATTATAGTAGTTGTTGTATGCTTATTAACATGAATTGGTAAACGACCTGTTGAAGAACCTTACATTATAACACGACAAATCTTAACAATTATCTACTTTACATACTTCTTAATTAATGTACATATTGCAAACACATGAGATAAACTAATTAAGGAATAATAAGTTAATTAGCTTAGGAAAAGCATATGTTTTGAAAACATAAAACTAGAAGTTTAACTCTTCTATTAACTTTTCTTAAAAAATTTCACTAAATAAATGAAATAAATAAAATCTTTAAACCGACAAAGAAAATAAAAAATTTAAAGATAAAGGCAAAAAACTTTTTCAAGCTAAGTACATTAACTTATCATAACGAAAACGTGGTAATGTTCCCCGAACTCAAATAAACCCAAAGGACATTACAGCAAGCTTAATAAAAAATATAAAAGAATAAAAATCACCACCTAAAAAAATTAAAGCTAATAATATTCTTATAAAAACAATTCTTGTATACCCAGCTAAAAAATTAAAGTAAATCCACCTGCACCATATACAATATTAAAACCTGAAACTAACTCAGATTCACCTTCGGCAAAGTCAAAAGGAGTACGGTTAGTTTCAGCTAAACAAGAAGCAAAACAAGCTAAAGCTAAAGGAAAAGAAATAATAATAAATCAACAATAAAGCTGGTAATTTATAAAATCAAACATGTTAAAACTACTAATTAAAATAATTAAAGATAATAAAATTAAAGCCAAACTAACTTCATATGAAATTGTTTGAGCAACAGAACGAAGAGAACCTAATAAAGAATAATTTGAATTAGAAGACCAACCAGCAATTATAACAGTATAAACACCTAATCTAGTACAACATAAAAAAAAACAAAAATCCATAAGAAAAAGAACACATATAAGTCAAGTAAGGGAAAATTACTCAAACAGCCAAGGAAATCATTAAATTAAAAACAGGAGAAAAATAATAAAGTAAATAATTAGATATAATAGGAATTGGCTGCTCCTTACAAATTAACTTAATAGCATCACTAAAGGGCTGACGAATTCCTAAAAAAACCTACTTTATTTGGGCCCTTTCGAATTTGGATGTAACCTAAAACCTTACGCTCTAATAAAGTTAAAAAAGCAACACTAATTAAAACACAAATAACTAATAAAAGAAAATTTAAAATAAACATAAATAAATCATAAAGTATCAATACTATTTGTATAAAAATCTACATAAATGAATTCTAAATTCAACACATTAATCTGTCAAAATAGTAATTTAATTAATATTAATCAATAAAATAAAAAATATTTCAACCATATGGTCCTTTCGTACTAATATGAATCAATAATCTTAGGATAGAAACCGACCTGGCTCACGCCGGTCTGAACTCAGAACATGTAAGAATTTAAAGGTCGAACAGACCTAATCACTGGGCTACTGCACCCAAAATTTTTCTTAATCCAACATCGAGGTCGCAATCTGCTTTGTCGATATGAGCTCTCAAAAACAATTACGCTGTTAGCCCTAAGGTAACTTAATCTTATGATCATAAATTATGGATCAAAACAACAAACATAAATAAATGATATAATAATGAGGAGTTTATTTATTCTTCATGTCACCCCAACAAAACATCATCATTAAATATAGAAAGACACACAAAAAACTACATAAAAATAAAATGTTAAGCTCTATAGGGTCTTCTCGTCCTAAAGAAAAATTTAAGCTTTTTGACTCAAAAGTTAAATTCAAAAATTTATTAAGAGACAGTTGATTTCTCGTCAAGCCATTCATTCCAGCCACTAATTAAGAAACTAATGATTATGCTACCTTTGCACAGTCAAAATACTGCGGCTCTTTAAAAATCTGCTCAGTGAGCAGGCCAGACCTCAAAGTATTTTCAAGAGGACATAGTTTTGATAAACAGGCGGAAATCAATTTTGCCTAGTTCCTTATAATAAATTCACAAGGTAAAAATTATATACAAATAAATATACTAATTCTATCATTATTACAAAAATTTTAAAATTAAATAAATAATGTTAATAAAAAACCTAAAATAATTATAAAATCAAAATAAAAAATAATGAACTAAAACGTAATCTTAAAGATAGCTGGTTTAAAGCTTACTACTATATTTTATAAAACAAATTATAGGTTATTAACTTCAAAGCTTATCCCTTAAAGAATAAATAAGTTAATATTTATAATTAAAAAATTAAATAAAAACAATTAACTTCAAAAAATTAATTTTTTCTTAAGAAACTAGATATCTTGGGAAACGATTAACATCTCATTTCTATAAATAATTTAATAATAATTATGATACATTAACTATAAATTATTTATAAATCAACCCAAATCGAGACAAGTAAAATAAATACTAAAATTTTGATAAACCCTGATACAAAAGGTACAATAAATAAAATCTACTTTTAAAAATTTAAAATAATATTTCATAAAACAATTACATTACCAATAAACTATAATCTAAAAAATCAATTCTACAAAATATACTAAGACAAAATGCAACAAAATTATTTTTATTAAATAATTAAATAAACAAAAAATAAATGTAATAAAATAAATAATTTAGATATCCTGATTTGCACAGAAAAATTTTCAGTGTAAATGAAACACTTTACTAATAAGTTATATCTTGAAACTCTTACTAGATACACTTTCCAGTACATCTACTATGTTACGACTTATCTCATCTAAATTGAAGCTAAATTAAAACAATAAAATAGAATAATCAATAATGAGAGCGACGGGCGATGTGTACACACCTCAGAGCCAATATCAGTTAAATTAAATAAATTAAATTACTATCAAATCCACCTTCATTAACAGTATTTCACCATCAAATCCATTACAAACAAAAATCTATTGTAACCCACCTCCTCTTAACTATAAACTGCACCTTGACCTGAAATATTTTATAATTATAAATCTTGAGAATTACAACTCTAAAAAGATTCTCTGATAACGGAGATATACAAACAAATAAATCAAGTAGAGTAAATCGTGTATTATCAATCACGGGGTAGGTTCCTCGGAATGGAATGAGATACCGCCAAATTCTTTGGGTTTAAAGACCTTAACTAATAGTACCCTGGTAAATATAATTTACATTTAAAATAATAGGGTATCTAATCCTAGTTTATTATTTAAATTTCACAGATTCATAAAAAGAGCTATAAATAAATTTTAACATTTCACCTTACAAATTTATATTTTAACCCTAAAAATATAAACAACTGTTTTAACCAATAATATTCACTTGTATCAATCGTATAACCGCGGCTGCTGGCACGAATTATGCCGATACTAAATCAATTGCTAAATCCAAAATCACTTGATAATTAAATCAAATTACTGCAAAATAGAACATTTAGTTTAACAAAACTTACATATAACACAAAGAAAAAGTGAATAAATAAGCAAGAATAAAACTTTTGGAAACAAAATAAGAAATTCAAAAATTTTTTAAATTAAGAAAAAATAAGAGATTCAAATATTTAAAGAAAAAAAAAGAAAAAAAC
Source organism: Schistocerca cancellata (assembly GCF_023864275.1). Taxonomy (NCBI): domain Eukaryota; kingdom Metazoa; phylum Arthropoda; class Insecta; order Orthoptera; family Acrididae; genus Schistocerca; species Schistocerca cancellata. The sequence goes on from NC_064627.1 coordinate 1,097,138,912, forward strand.
ACAAATAGTGACAAAAAAAAAGAAACGCGCCCTCGAATGACCACAACAACTTCTCTATTATATATAAATAAAGATTAATATGGAACATGTATACCAATAAATGTATTATATTCTTTCTTATTTAATCTTTCTTTTCACTAATAATAAAGAAAGATTAAATAATATAATAAATATATTTTATACAATTATGTAAATTAATGTAATATTTTATTAATATAAAATTAACTTTATATTAAGTTAACTTAAATATTAATTAATTAAATAATTTAATTATAGAAAATATATGTAATTATATTATTATAATTAATATAATTATTTATATTAATATAATATTTTATATTTAATAATATAGATTATATTTATTATATCCAATTATAATAATATTTAATATTAATTTACATATTATTATATAATTTATAATATAATAATTTCTTTTAAGCTAAAAACATAAGTAGCTATAATCCTAGGTAAATAAATGTATTAAAATAATCACTTAATAATAATAAAATAACATTATAAGTATTTAAATTTAATTAAATGTAATATATTAATATAAATTATTTATTGTATATAATATATAATATATGCTCAAATTATCCAAACGAGATAAATTAATACAAATAACCAAAATAATACATAAACAAATTTTCAAAAAAATTTTTAATTTATATATTAAATAAGAATGAAGTGCCTGATTAAAGGGTTACCTTGATAGGGTAAATCAAGTAAATAAAAATTACCTTCATTAAAAATTACATAAGACAGAATTAAACTACCTCCTTTAGTTACAAAAACTAACGTGCATCATACACCTTAATGTAAAAAGGTAAGCTAAACAAGCTAATGAGTTCATACCCCATTTATAGAGGTATCAATCCTCTCCTTTTTAATGACCAACAACTCTACAAAACTTCTCTTCCTATCAACATTAATGATAGGAACGATCCTGTCCATTTCATCAAACTCCTGATTTGGAGTATGAATAGGACTTGAGATCAACTTACTTTCATTTATTCCGCTCCTAACAATAAATAAAAATATAATAATAAATGAATCATCAATTAAATATTTTATTGTCCAAGCAATAGCATCGACAATACTATTATTTTCAATTTTGCTGATTCAAATAAAATGAGAAACAGAATTTATTCCATCAATAATAATCAGATCTAGATTATTATTAAAGATCGGGGCTGCACCTTTCCATTTCTGATTTCCAGAAGTAATAGGAGCTTCAAGATGAAATAACTGTTTAACACTAATAACATGACAAAAAATTGCCCCAATAATGGTGTTATCTTATTGTATTCAATTAAGAACTTTCATTTGAACAATTATCATTCTAAGAATTATTATTGGGGCAATAGGTGGTTTAAATCAAACATCTCTACGACAACTTCTAGCATATTCCTCAATTAGACATTTAGGGTGAATAATTAGATCTCTAACAGTTAGAGAAAACATCTGAGAACTATACTTTATTATTTACTCTCTATTAAGATTAATTATGGTCTTATTATTTAAGCAAATAAATTTATTTTTTATAAACCAAATTTATTCGGCCAGAAATATAAAAACTGAAATTAAATTCATAATATTTTTATCTCTTCTATCCCTAGGTGGTTTGCCACCATTCCTTGGATTTCTACCAAAATGAATTGTAATACAATCATTAATAGAAAATAACATAACAACTATTATAACCATTATGGTTGTATTAACTACAATTACACTTTATTATTATATACGTATTAGATTCTCAGCCCTAATTATGTAATAAACAGAAAATTCATGATCTATAAAAATAAAGTCTCAAAAATCAAGAATTATTCTCCCTATAACAGTAATAATTTCAGCAATAGGATTAATCTCAACATCAACCTTAATCTCATTATACTAAGGACTTAAGTTAACTAAACTAATAACCTTCAAAGTTATAATTAAAAGAATAATCTTTTAGGCCTTAGTAAAATTTCACACCTCTAGAATTGCAGTCTAGAATCATAATTGAATATAAGGCCTAACCACATGGTAAGAGAGAAACATCTCATAAGTAGATTTACAGTCTACCACCTTAAATTCAGCCATCTTACCGCAAAAATGATTATTCTCAACAAACCATAAGGATATTGGTACTATATACTTCTTATTTGGAGCGTGAGCAGGAATAGTAGGAACATCAATAAGAATACTTATTCGTGCTGAACTCGGCCAACCAGGATCTCTAATTGGAGATGACCAAATCTATAATGTTATTATTACAGCACACGCATTTGTAATAATTTTTTTATAGTAATACCTATTATAATTGGTGGATTTGGTAATTGGCTCGTACCATTAATAATTGGTGCACCAGATATGGCATTCCCACGAATAAATAATATAAGTTTTTGATTACTACCGCCTTCACTAACCCTTCTTCTTACATCTTCTATAGTAGATAACGGTGCTGGTACAGGGTGAACAGTTTACCCCCCTCTTGCAGGAGCTATCGCACATGGAGGAGCATCTGTAGACCTGGCTATTTTCTCACTTCACATAGCAGGTGTATCATCTATTCTTGGTGCAGTAAACTTCATTACAACAGCAATTAATATACGATCAGAAAGTATAACTCTAGATCAAACACCTTTATTTGTATGATCCGTAGCTATTACAGCTCTTCTCCTCCTTTTGCCGCTTCCAGTATTAGCAGGAGCTATTACTATACTACTAACAGATCGAAACTTAAATACATCATTCTTTGACCCTGCGGGAGGAGGTGACCCAATTCTATATCAACACTTATTTTGATTCTTTGGGCACCCAGAAGTTTACATTTTAATTCTTCCAGGATTTGGAATTATCTCTCACATTGTTTGTCAAGAAAGAGGAAAAATTGAATCATTTGGAACACTAGGTATAATTTATGCTATATTATCAATTGGACTAATAGGATTTATTGTATGAGCACATCACATATTTACAGTAGGAATGGACGTTGACACACGAGCTTACTTTACATCAGCAACAATAATTATTGCCGTACCTACAGGGATTAAGGTATTCAGATGATTAGCTACACTATATGGAACTAAATTCAAATTCAATCCACCACTATTATGAGCTTTAGGATTTATTTTTCTATTCACAATTGGTGGACTAACAGGGTTAGTATTAGCAAACTCATCACTTGACATCGTATTACACGATACATATTATGTAGTAGCCCACTTCCATTATGTATTATCTATAGGAGCAGTATTTGCAATCATAGGAGGTGTTATTCAATGATACCCATTATTTACAGGATTAACTATAAATAATACATGATTAAAAATCCAATTCACAATTATATTTATTGGGGTAAACTTAACATTCTTCCCTCAACACTTCCTAGGACTAGCAGGAATACCACGACGATATTCAGATTATCCAGATGCATATACATCATGAAACGTAGTGTCAAGAATTGGATCTACAATTTCTATGGTAGGAATCATTATATTTATTGTAATTATATGAGAAAGAATGGTTACAAACCGAGCAATCATATTTAGAGCTAATATAAGAAGATCAACAGAATGATTACAAAATAACCCGCCTGCAGAACACAGCTACTCAGAACTACCATTAATCTCTAGATTCTAATATGGCAGATTAGTGCAGTAGATTTAAGCTCTACAAATAAAGGTTTGACCTTTTATTAGAAAATTTATTAATGGCAACATGATCAAATTTATCCCTTCAAGATGGAGCTTCCCCATTAATGGAGCAACTATCATTCTTCCATGATCATACTATAGTCGTATTATTATTAATTACAGTAATTGTAGGTTATGCTCTAAGTTATATATTATTTATTGCTTATACAAACCGAAACATACTTCATGGACATTTAATTGAAACAATCTGAGCAGCACTGCCAGCAATTACACTAATTTTCATTGCACTGCCATCATTATGACTACTATATTTACTTGATGATTCAGTAGATGCAATAATCACAATTAAAACAATTGGACGACAATGATACTGAAGATATGAATATTCAGACATTATAGATGTAGAATTTGACACTTATATAACACCAGAACAAGACCTAGTAAATGACGGATTTCGACTCCTAGATGTAGATAACCGAACAATTCTACCAATAAATACGGAAGTACGAGTATTAACAAGAGCATCAGACGTTCTACACTCATGAGCAGTGCCTGCATTAGGGGTTAAAATTGACGCAACGCCAGGTCGACTAAACCAAGGAACATTTACAATAAACCGACCTGGATTGTTCTTTGGACAATGCTCATAAATCTGTGGAGCGAACCACAGATTCATACCAATTGTAATTGAAAGAACTTCAGTAAACTTATTTATCAAGTGATTATCTAAGATAATCTAAGGAGTTAGTTAAAATATATAACATTAGAGTGTCAATCTAAAATAACTAAACAATTAGTACACCTTGAAATACATCAGATGACTGAAAGTAAGTAATGGTCTCTTAAACCAAAAAATAGTAAATTAACGACTACTTCTGATGGGGAAATTTAATCCAAATCCCTCAAATATCCCCTCTCATATGATTCTCCCTATTCATTATATTTTCGGCTACATTAATTTTATTTAATCAAATAAACTTTTTTCATTTAAACCAATCTTATTAAAAGAGCAGAAAAAAGAACAATTGACATAAAAAACTTAAATTGAAAATGATAACAAATTTATTTTCAACATTTGACCCATCAACTAATATCTTCAATTTATCATTAAATTGAACTAGAACATTCTTAGGATTATTATTAATCCCATCAATGTTTTGACTTACACCATCACGAATTAATATTATTTGAAATAAACTAAACTTAACCTTACACAATGAATTTAAAACATTACTAGGACCAAAATCATTTAATGGAACAACATTCATCTTCATTTCAATCTTTATTATAATACTATTTAATAATTTCATAGGATTATTCCCTTACATTTTTACTAGAACAAGACATTTAGCATTAACATTTGCAATCGCTCTACCTATATGATTAAGATTTATGTTATTTGGATGAAATAATCATACCAATCGTATATTTACACACCTTGTTCCTCAAGGAACACCGCCTGCATTAATATCATTTATAGTATTAATTGAAACAATTAGAAATGTCATTCGACCAGGTACATTAGCAGTACGACTAGCAGCAAATATAATTGCAGGACACTTACTATTAACATTACTAGGAAATACAGGACCATCCATAGCAATAAACTTAATTTCACTATTAATTATTGGACAAATACTTCTATTAATTCTAGAATCAGCAGTAGCAATAATTCAAGCTTATGTTTTCTCAATCTTAAGAACTTTATACTCTAGAGAAGTATACTAAACCTATGTTAACAACTCACTCAAACCACCCATTCCACTTAGTAGATTACAGACCTTGACCATTAACAGGAGCAATTGGAGCAATAGTTTTAGTATCAGGATTAGCAAAATGATTTCACCTATTTAACATTAACTTATTTATAATTGGATTTGGAATTACCTTACTAACTATAATCCAATGATGACGAGATGTAGTACGAGAAGGAACATACCAAGGACTACATACGGGATTTGTATCAATTGGATTACGATGAGGGATAATTTTATTTATTGCATCAGAAGTACTATTCTTTGTTTCATTTTTCTGAGCATTTTTTAGAAGAAGACTAGCACCTACTATTGAACTAGGAATATTATGACCTCCAATAGGAATCCAACCTTTTAATCCTATACAAACTCCATTACTTAATACAGCTATTCTTTTAGCATCAGGAGTAACAGTAACATGAGCACATCATAGTTTAATAGAATCTAATCATACTCAAGCACTACAAGGACTATTCTTCACAGTATTACTACGATTATACTTCACTATAATTCAAGCATATGAGTACTGAGAAGCACCCTTCACCATTGCAGATGCAGTTTATGGATCAACATTCTTTGTTGCAACAGGATTCCATGGGCTACATGTAATTATCGGAACAATCTTCTTATCAACATGTCTACTTCGACATTCAATAAACCAATTCTCACCAAGACACCACTTTGGATTTGAAGCAGCAGCATGATACTGACACTTTGTAGATGTAGTGTGATTATTCTTATACATCTCTATTTATTGATGAGGTAGATAATTGTTTTTCTAGTATAAATAGTACATTTGACTTCCAATCAAAAAGCTTGATATTAATCAAGAAAAACAATCCTAATTTTATCTACAAGAATTTTTATTAGATTTATTATTCCAATAATTGTTATAATCCTTGCAACAACACTATCAAAAAAATTAATTAATGACCAAGAAAAAAGATCACCATTAGTCAATCAGTCTGATAGAGTGAGGTAATATATCCAAGACATCCTCAGCTGGGGATTTTCCAGGTATCTGCCACTTTGTTCAGGACAAAGGAGGGGTTAGTGTGACACATGATGGATGCCATCTACTTCTTCTCGAATGTCTGTGTTCTATCCACTACAGGTTTCCATCCCAGTAGAAGGGTGAGAACACCAACTCTCAGCGCCAGGTCTGCATGAATGACAAGGGGAGCAAGGGAGAGAATGGAAGGAAGGGGGGGTGGGGGACATCTTCATATGTGTGTGTTTGCATATGTTTGTTCACACAAACAGGAAGTACCATTTGAGACAGAGAGAGGGAGAGTGAGGGGGGAGAGAGAGGCAGGAAGGGAGTCTAGTAACAAATTGTAAAGAGTTGCCATCACCTGATGCTTTGTTTGGGGTTAGGGCGTCTTCCAGTCTGCTTGCCGCACTAGCAAGCTGGCAGTGTGGCAGCCAACACTGGTTGCAGGAATATGCAAAGTGGCCAGCACTTCTGCTCCTGAGGTCAGTGCTAAAGATATTTAACAGTGTAATTGTGTGCAGTGAGTTATGGTGACGATATTCCTTGTACAGCTGGAAAAAGTGACCTATTTAATTACTTCTTTTCGATGTAATTTATTAGAATTGCATCTTCTGAAACAGCACAGATTGATGAGAAAGATAGATACGACTCCTGCAAACAGAATTTTATAAAAACACAATATATCCTTCTTTATGTATTTGCATTTCCTGTCATGAGATTCTTCCTCTCGAGCATAGACCTACCAATTTCCAGATGGAGGAGGGGAGCATATGTTGTGTGGGAGGGGTGGGCTGGGGTATTTAACAGGAGGGGGAGGGGTTAATTACTTTATCGATTTAATTAACTAGTCATTACTTTGCTATCAAAGATGTGCTTGTATTGGGGAGTTCCAAGAGGGGTGGGCAAGAAGGAGGATGAGGAGATGGGGGAGGGGTGGAGGGTTTCTCAGAAAGGTAGATTATCCCCAGGGGCTCATAAATTAACCCCCAGGGGCTCATAAAGCAATTGACGGAACAGTAGGTTAAGGGGAGGGTCATCATAAATCAAATAAGTTTCCCCATGAAAGTATGCAACTGGCACTAACAAATTGTGCTCGTTGCCATGTCGCCCCTCTACTTCTGAATAATGGGTTTAATTTCTTCATTCTTGTCTTCCTCATGTAACTGAAATTTAGGGAGCCTCTTAAACGTTTTATTATAAATGCTCATTTCTGTGCCAGTGGATGGAATGAATCTGCTCATTTATTATGTAGGAGACTATTGTCTTGCGAAGTATGCTGTGTACAAGGCTCGAATCTGCTCTAATTACAATTAGGTCAAGAAAATTGAGCGAATTGTTTTATTCCAGTTCGTTCATAAAAGTTATGTCACCATACAAAGATTTTAAAACATCATCCAACTTCGCAGTTTGTTCTATACTACCACTGAAGACTATGAAAATGTCTTCTATATATATCCTATACAACTAGTTTTTCTTGTACAGATCATTATCGGTTTGGAGAAATTAGCTTTCTAAATTGTTCATAATAATTCATAGCTTCTCAGACACATTTTCGTAGATATTTATGAATGTACAAACACACCATCGTTAGAGCATTGCACAGACTCCCATATGGACGACAGTAATAAGCATCCATGGCGCAGAGAAGTAAACGGAAGTGTTGAAAATAAATAAGTCATCAGGTCCACATAGAATCCCTGTTTGGTTTTACAAAGAGTACTCTTCGGCATAGGTGCTGTATTTAACTTGCATTTATGGCAAATCGCCTAGTGACTGGAAAAAAGCACAGCATAAAAGAATGGACCCACAAAATTAGAGATCAGTATCCTTAAAATCGGTTTTCTGCAGAACCCTTGAACATATTCCCATTTTGAATATAATAAATTTACTTGAGATGGAATAGGTTCTGTCCACAGATGAGCACGGTTTTAGCAAGTGTCGCCCCTGTGAAACCCAGCATGTTCTTTTCTCACATGATATTCTGCGAACTATGGATAAGGGGCAACAGACGCATTCCATGTTCCTAGATTTCGAAAAAGTTTTTGACATGGTGTCCCACTGCAGACTGTTAATGAATAAGGTACGAGCGTACAGGAAAGATTCCTTATATGTGAGTGGCTTTAAAACTTATTAAGTAATAGGACCTAGTACGTTGTCCTCGACGGCGAGTGTTCATCAGAGACAAGGGTGTCGTCTGGAGTGTCCCAGGGAAGTGTGATACGATCGCTGTTATTTTCTACATACATAAATGGTCTGACGGACGTTTTGAGCAGCAGTCTGGGCTGTTTGCTGATGATGCTGTGGTGTACGGTCAGACTGATAGCTCAAAATCTAGAAAAATGTAAGTTAGTGCAAACGCGTAGGAAACACTATCCGGTAATGCTCGAGTACTGAATTTGTGCTACTTGACAGTCAAGTCGATTAAATACCTAGGTGTAACGTTGCAAAGCAATATGAAGTGGAATGAGCATATAACGATGTATTGGGAAGGCGAATGGTCGACTTATGTTTATTGGGAGAGTTTTAGGAAAGTATTGTTCATCTGTGTGGGAGACCACACATAGAACACTTGAGCGACACACCCTTGGGTACTGCTCGACTGTCTAGGATCACCACCAGGTCAGATTAAAGGAAGACATTGTTACAATGCAGAGGTGGGCTGGGAGATTTTTTACCAGTAGGTTCAATCAATAAACAAGTATTATGGAGATGCTTTGGGAACTCAAATGAGAATTCCTGGAGGAAAGACGACGTTCTTCGAGGAACACTACTGAGAAAATTGGGAGAACCGGCTTTTGAAGCTGACTGCATGACGATACTACTGCTGCCAACCCACATTTCGAGTGAGTACCATGAATATAAGATAAGAGAAATTAGGGGTCGTATGTTGGCATGTAGACAGTAGTTTTTCTCTCACTCTGTTTGCGAGTGGAACAGGAAGGGAACTGACTAGCAGTGGCACAACCGAGCCTCCGCCACGTACTGTTCAGCACCTTGTGGAGAATGTATGCATGTATATGTATATGTAGAAGTGTACTTGTTTGCAGAAGTAGGTGGCCTGTATTTTTAAGAGGAAAACGGTATAAAAGAAGTTGGAAAGGTTGAATATCTTGCAATCGTGTCCAGGAAAATTTTTATATCTTCAGTAGTCGGAGTGGGCTTAGGGACTTACTGGGACAAATGGGATTACTAATGGTTTGGAGAGGCACATTCAGTCCTGTACGCTAGGTGGAGTATGAGGTGCATTCAAGTTCTAAGGCCTCCGATTTTTTTTTTTTTTCTAATTGACTACTCACCCGAAATCGATGAAACTGGCGTTACTTCTCGACGTAATCGCGCTGCAGACGTACACATTTTTCACAACGCTGACGCCATGATTCCATGGCAGCGGCGAAGGCTTCTTTAGGGGTCTGTTTTGACCACTGGAAAATCGCTGAGGCAATAGCAGCACGGCTGGTGAATGTGCGGCCACGGAGAGTGTCTTTCATTGTTGGAAAAAGCCAAAAGTCACTAGGAGCCAGGTCAGGTGAGTAGGGAGCATGAGGAATCACTTCAAAGTTGTTATCACGAAGAAACTGTTGCGTAACGTTAGCTCGATGTGCGGGTGCGTTGTTTTGGTGAAACAGCACACGCGCAGCCCTTCCCGGACGTTTTTGTTGCAGTGCAGGAAGGAATTTGTTCTTCAAAACATTTTCGTAGGATGCGCCTGTTACCGTAGTGCTCTTTGGAACGCAATGGGTAAGGATTACGCCCTCGCTGTCCCAGAACATGGACACCATCGTTTTTTCAGCACTGGCGGTTACCCGAAATTTTTTTGGTGGCGGTGAATCTGTGTGCTTCCATTGAGCTAACTGGCGCTTTGTTTCTGGATTGAAAAATGGCATCCACGTCTCATCCATTGTCACAACCGACGAAAAGAAAGTCCCATTCATGCTATCGTTGCGCGTCAACATTGCTCGGCAACATGCCACACGGGCAGCCATGTGGTCGTCCGTCAGCATTCGTGGCACCTACCTGGATGACACTTTTCGCATTTTCAGGTCGTCATGCAGGATTGTGTGCACAGAACCCACAGAAATGCCAACTCTGGAGGCGATCTGTTCAAGAGTCATTCGGCGATCCCCCAAAACAATTCTCTCCACTTTCTCGATCATGTCGTCAGACCGGATTGTGTGATCCAGAGGTTGTTTCGGTTTGTTGTCACACGACGTTCTGTCTTCATTAAACTGTCGCACCCACGAACGCACTTTCGACACATCCATAACTCCATCACCACATGTCTCTTTCAACTGTCGATGAATTTCAATTGGTTTCACACCACGCAAATTCAGAAAACGAATGATTGCACGCTGTTCAAGTAAGGAAAACGTCGCCGCTGGCAGTAAAATTCCATCTGCCGTACGGTGCTGCCATCTCTGGGACGTATTGACAATGAACGCTGCCTCATTTTAAAACAATGCGCATGTTTCTATCTCTTTCCAGTCCGGAGAAAAAAAATCGTAGGCCTTAGAACTTGAATGCACCTCATATTAGCTTTACATTCACGGAGTAAGTAGGATGGGAATCGTTGCAGCTGTTGCAGACGAAAGAGGGGGTGAGGTTTGGATGTTGCAGATAAAAGAGAAGGCGAGGCTTGGACATTTTATGGGAAGGACTGAGACTTTGCAGTGAGTGCAAGTGGGTGGTATAACATCATAGATTAAGTGTCGACCTGCGACAGCAATCGCACAACTTGCGTACGGGCCGCTAGACGCCGCCACAAGCGCTAAGAGTGCATTGCGATCGCAGGCGTGCGCGTTGCGTACGGGCCGCGAGGTGCCGCCACGAGCGCAACCGTATATAAGTGCCGACGGAGTTCGGCCAGCTCTTTTTTGTTGACATCTCATTTTTGCCTATTCTCTTATTTGCTTAGTTGCTTAGCTCTTATTCGTTTATGGCTCATGTTATTGTGCTCTCTTCCAGCCATTCTGATTGTTTGGATTTACTCCCAACTGAGAAGTGCTCATTTTGGCATTTCACTTTTGCATATTTTTCATTTTGCTAATAATATGCTCCTTAGCCTTTTACAGTTGAATTGATTAACATAGTCTCATGTACTGTTTGTTCATTTCAGCCTGTTCGTATTTTGATGTTCTTTAAATACTGTAATAATTATCGGAAGCATTTCTTCCCTTAAACTTGTGTAAAGTATTCTCGATGTAGGATTTGTTCTGTGACACAGGTGTAAGGTTTTGAATATGAATTATATACCAAACTGTGCTTTAAAAGGAATTTATTTTTTCAGTTTGTACTACAACAGACGACAATTTTGTGATATGGGGGAGAAATTTGAGGGGCGAACCCATGGAAAAGAGTCTTAAGCGATCCCCTTTAAAAATAAAAATTTATGTGACACTGAAAGACGTGACACTGTAGGCACCGAAAATTTATATATAAAAAATTATACGTCACAGTGGGCATTCGTAAAAGTGCGACGGTACCTATCACGGTAGTTGCTCTTCCCACACAGAAGTCCATATGAGCAAACCAGTTGTAACTTTGCCTGTGGTTACTCGTACTTTAGGTACAGTACTTGGGTTATGCACGGCTCTCTTTAAAATGAGTAGCTCGATGTAGTCATAGGATCGAGCCGCGCACGTCTACTTACATCCCCCACAGCTAATTCGCTGCACCTGTGGCTGTGATCCTGCAGTCAAAGAATCTATGAACCAGTTAGAATTGTGAGTTAATAAAATACACAGAAATACAAAATAAAAGTTAAATAAATAATTTGATAACAAGGGTTCTATTCTAACATCTGTAACTGATGTAGATAACAGAGAATTGCACTCAATAATGTATATTCAATAAAGGACATCTCAAATAAACGGGAAGTGGTCCTACTATATTCAGACACGATACTGACAGAAAATACCCTTATGAAACGCAGTAAAGTTATGTTGAGAGAACTACGAGGGTGGTGGCAAAGTCCCGAAACTAGATTGTAATCTTAGATACGCGAAAACTAAGTCCATTTCGTGATCGCAGTGCGCGAACTATTCACCAGGTCAAAGCAGTTCAGAGTTCAACACGATGGTTGACAAATTTACACGCACACCATACGAAGAGAAATAAGCCATGCTCGGTCTATCCTCAGTTCTGTAGTACAAAAATTAGAGTTCCACTCTGGAGCACAGTCAGAGTATTGTAGCGGCCGTTCAGCGCCCAGAGTCAATCAGCTATACGACTGAATCACGCAAGTTACCACAGGCAGGTCTGCCTACTTCCAGTACTCGACGTAAAGCGTCGAGAATCGCTCCCTTGAGCTCGTCCCTCGAATAGTCTCAGTCTCCAGGTCACTCAAGGGGTGTTCCGCTACTCTCTACTCCTCCATTGGTTGCAGGCCATCCTCACCAAAATTACATCATTCTGAAGCTCTACAGACATGACCACATGCCCACTTTCCCGCCCTAAACTAATATACACTACTGGCCATTAAAATTGCTACACCACGAAGATGACGTGCTACACACGCGAAATTTAACCGTCAGGAAGAAGATGCTGTGAAATGCAAATGAATAGCTTTTCAAAGCATTCACACAAGGTTGGCGCCGGTAGCGACACCTACAACGTGCTGACGTGAGGAAAGTTTCCAACCGATTTCTCATACACAAACAGTAGCTGACCGGCGTTGCCTGGTGAAACGTAGTTGTGATGCATCGTGTAAGGAGGAGAAATGCGTACCATCACGTTTGCGACGTTCATAAAGGTCGGATTGTAACCTATCGCGATAGCGGTTTATCGTATCGCGACATTGCTGCTCGTGTTGGTCGAGATCCAATGAATGTTAGCAGAATATGGAATCGGTGGGTTCAGGAAGTCACACGGAACGCCGTGCTGGATCCCAACGGCCTCGTATCACTAGAGTCGAGATGACAGGCATCTTATCCGCATGGCTGTAACGGGTCGTGTAGCCACGTCTCGATCCCTGAGTCAACAGATGGGGACGTTTGCAAGACAACAACCATCTGCACGAACAGTTCGACGATGTTTCGAGTAGCATGGACTATCAGCTCGGAGACCATGGCTGGAGTTATCCTTGACGCTCCATCACAGACAGGAGCGCCTGGTTTCACGAATGGCAAAACGTCATTTTTTCGGATGAATCCAGGTTCTGTTTACAGCATCATGATGGTCGCATCCGTGTTTGGCGACGTCGCCGTGAGCGCACATTGGAAGCGTGTATTCGTCACCGCCATACTGGCGTATCATCCAGCGGTATGGGGTGCCATTGGTTACACGTCTCGGTCACCTCTTGTTCGCATTGACGGCTCTTTGAACAGTGGACGTTACATTTCAGATGTGTTACAACCCGTGGCTCTACCCTTCACTCGATCCCTGCGAAACCCTACATTTCAGCAGGATAACGCACGACCGCATGTTGCAGGTCCTTACAGGCCTTTCTGGATACAGAAAATGTTCGACTGCTGCCCTGGCCAGCACATTCTCCAGATCTCTCACCAACTGAGAACGTCTGGTCGATGGTGGCCGAGCAACTGGCTCGTCACAATACACCAGTCACTGCTCTTGATGAACTGTGGTATCATGTTAAAGCTGCATGGGCAGCTGTACTTGTACATGCCATCCAAGCTCTGTTTGACTCAATGCCCAAGCGTGTCAAGGCCGTTATTACGGCCAGAGGTGGTTGTTCTGGGTACTGATTTCTCAGGATCTACGCACCCAAATTGCGTGAAAATGCAATCACATGTCAGTTCTAGTATAATGTATTTGTCCAATGGATACCTGTTTATCATCCGCATTTCTTCTTGGTGTAGCAATTTTAATGGCCATTAGTGTATTACAACAATATTTAAATAAAGAAGTGTTATAAACATTCTGTCACACTCAGCTTTGGCAAGAGCACTCAAATTAAGTGACAACCAACTGTCGATAAATATTATTTAAACAATTATTCTTGACAGAATCGTTTTTTGGCTGTCTTTTCAATATGAGCTACTGGTGCTATGTTCATTTGCTGTGCATATGTAGCGAATACGATGTTCCGACAAACATGTGCATAATGAAACAGACACAAAAATATGTCATAAATCAATAAATAAAATCGATACACATATCGTTTGTTGAAATCGCATCAAGCGGTTAAAAGTTGTTAATACACAGGTTCATTGTGTAAACGTTTATTCACTGTGAAATATTAACTTCCGTAGTTCTAAAGATACTGAAATGTTGTTGTGTCGCTGGATGCACATCATTTTTTCTGAGATCGCCAATGTATTCTGATTTCTTTTAATACTTGCTGTAAATTAGTACAGGCTCTCTTACAGCTGTAAGAAGCCGTCTTTCAGTGAATTTCAAAGCCCGCCATTGCTTGGAGCATTGTATTCTGCACAAAGGCAATGCAAGCGAAGACGTCAAAATTCCCAGCGTTGGGATTTATCCATTTCCGCTCGTTTCTGCACTTGGAGACGCCCAGGACGGCCGCGTGATGTCCTCACCCAGGCAACTCGCACCCAACTCGGCAAGCAAATTCAGCTCTCCTCAATACCAGTAATAGGTGGACGAATAACTCGCCTACGTACTAGTAACGTTACAATAGACAGTGAGATAATCATTACAGCAAATAATTTTTTGGAAATGGGAGGATTGGGGATAATTTGTGGAGAGTTCAAATTTGTGGCTGCGATGATATTTCTGGGCTCTCTCAGTAGTTAAGTGATCTATTATGAGAACAGATTCAGTGAGGAAACGGATGAAAAAAGTGGGGTTTGAGTTGTTATCGAGGCAGATAGCTTTCTGGATTTCTATGTCGGAATGGAAATTTACTTCAGATGCCATCTCTTCTCCTGTGATCGCAGGATCAACGTGCTTGATCGCTGCAGTGAATGTGGATGGACAGTGGGGGTGCTAGGGTTATTTGGCCTTAATGGGGGGAAGTGGATTTAGAGGAGTTAGGGGAAGGCACGAAAAGTGAAGGTGATGTGAGGGATTTTGAGAAGAAAGTGTGTGCAGAAGTTGGATTTTAGGGATTTAATAAAGTCAAAGTCTTTTGAGAGTAGAATTTTTTTAGAGGTTCTGGTGAGATATGTTTCTCCATATCTAATCTTAAGGATTTGCGATTAAGGAAATTTGGATCAGGCTGAAACAGGGTGCAAGTGTGAAAATCAGAGAAAGAAGAAGTGTGGGGGGCTATGTCCATCTATACCGTGATTAGTTGCAGGTCCTTTCTGAGTTTGGTACTGACAGGAGGTTCTATGTTTGGAGGTTTAGAGATTTCTTTGAGACAGTAGGATGAATGGGGTGTTTGGGGAACAGAATGTGGCGTAATACGTGAGGGTATTTCATAAATTATTAAACTCCAATCGGCTATTAATCATCATCATCATCATCATCATTTAAGACTGATTATGCCTTTCAGCGTTCAGTCTGGAGCATAGTCCCCCTTATACGGTTCCTCCATGATACCCTATTCAGTGCTAACATTGGTGCCTCTTCTGATGCTAAACCTATTACTTCAAAATCATTCTTAACCGAATCCAGGTACCTTCTCCTCGGTCTGCTCCGACTCCTCCTACCCTCTACTGCTGAATCCATGAGTCTCTTGGGTAACCTTGCTTCTCCCATGCGTGTAACATGACCCCACCATCTAAGCCTGTTCGCCCTGACTGCTACATCTATAGAGTTCATTCCCAGTTTTTCTTTGATTTCCTCATTGTGGACACCCTCCAAATAAACAAAAGCTTGTAGCTTCACAAACTTGTATGGCTGGAAAAGGACATCTTGAAGGTCATGTTCCGTCAGTCAGCTGTCTTAGGGATTTGTCGGTGAGTACATAGCAAACTGTTGAAATGGATAGTGTTACTGCGTCGTCCGCGAATTGCCAGGCTCGTTCTGTCATTCGCTTCCTGCAAACAGAAGGGATCAACGCTGCTATGACTCATTGTTGATGGATGTAAGAGTGATGGTTTTGTGGGTAAGTGATACAGAAAATTCCTAACTGGCAGAAATTTTGTGTATAATGAAAGTGGTGGAGGAAGCCATTCAAATGTGACTGATGGACTTCTGCAACACGTTGACGAAATTGAATCTGCAGGGCGTCGGTTCACAATTCCTAAACTTCCTGAAGATATGACTCAGATTCAGGAACAGCCCTCTGTAAAATTTCTTACATATAGGTTAAGTTACCATAAGTTTTGAGCATGGTGAGTTCTAAAAGAATGGGTTCAGCCTTTACATACCTTCAGTGCTATCATGAAGAGGGGAAGAAATTTCTTAATGGAACTGTGACTAGGTGCAGTAGGTGAACTCTGTAACTAAGGAACAGAACAAACAGTGGATGCATACTTATTCTCGCAGTACATCCAAAAAATTCAAGCAGATTATTGTCAAACAGTAAAATTATGGTTAAAGGCCTATGGGATCGCAAAGGGATTTTGACAACAGATATCCTCGGAATCAGAAGTAACAATACTGTGACATCAGTCATGTTTAATGTGAGACTCTTTCGAAACTCCGAAAATCAATCCACAATAAACAGTAAGGCATAACACTATAACACAGTATTTGACACCCTGATCCGTTATTTCTCTTCTATATTTCAATGTTGTTCTTTCATCCTCAGTGTAAATATATTCATTTATTTTTTGTCAAAGATAATCAAATGCAACAATTGTGAACTTATAAATGATTGAAAACGATTTTATAAATGTTGGAAAGTGACACACTGCCAATGTCAGGGCTATACACTGTATGGAGTCAGACATATAGTCATAGTGGTAATAGGATCTAAGCAGTACGAAAGAAGTAAAAGAGTGTCTGAAGTTAGCTGTGAAAGAGATTGGACGCTATGTGACTGGGAGAAAAGATTGTGCAAATAAGCGTACATGTTCATTGCATGGTTGCAACGTGTGTAGCATGGCTTTGTGGCAGTGATGAGCATGCAGTTTGTGGGACACATTACAATATCAGTTAAAGAAGACACTCCAAGAAAATTATTAAGAGAAGAGTATTATGTGGCCAAAGCATATTAAAAGTTATCCAACACTGGAAAAAGAGCCTCCCTGAAGTAACTGTTGCCATTGTACAATTATATGATGCCAGTAGCTTAAGCTGAAGTAAGAGTGTACCATCTCAGACAGAACTGTAGAAGACTTGTCGGTATCACTGAAATATTCAGTGGACAATACACCACACTGAATGTGTAAAACTTTAATCCTAATCCTATGTTAATTATTCACTCACATCATGATTTTCTTAAGCAAGGGTCCATATCTATCATCCTAACGAAAGAATATCAGAATTTTAAAATGGAGGAAAGACTTTAAACTAAAATTATTGAATGTACCAGAAATCAAAAATTAATTTTTTTGTTTTACATTTGTAAAGTCACGTTGCAAGTTGATTGAAGCTGTTAATCGATTTGGCACTACAACATTTTTAATGTCCTTTTTAAAATAGGAGTTAACTAGCTGAGAAACCGGCACTGCTGGGTGAGAATATATCGCCTGGGAGAAGGAATGAGAATCATTCTAGATATCAGATGCATAAGACTTATATCTCATTAAGGATATTATGAATGCAATTACCCTGTTAGTGCGGCAGTGGCAGTGAGTGAGTATGGTGGACAAAAATCAGAGTGAAATAGGGAGCAGTGAGTACTCTTAGGTAAAGATAAATAACATATGACTTGCAAACTTCAGCTGATAAGTGAACATATTTTTATTGTTTCATTCATGATGAAATGTAGTGTTGTAGTGCCCTCAAATGATGTTTCATCAGAACTGTGGTGGGTGGTAGTGGGTGATTGTAGTTGGTCGATATTTTGTAAGTAGGCTGTTTATGTGTTTATATGTTGGCAGTGCTATGTGGCGCTCTGCATTAATAACTCTTGACAGCACTGTGCACACTCTGTAAGAGACTCTGTGGCTAGTCGAACTAGCAGTTGGAGGTGAACAGCCAGCAGTGATGGAAGCTGGAAGTGAGTAGTCAGCAGTAATGGAGGTTAGAGATTAATAATTAGCAGTGTTGGAGGTTTGCAGTATTCAAGCGAGTGGACATTCTTAATGTGTATCTACCATGCGGATTTATTACTGATGATTATATAACTTTTTTTAACTGGTTGTCACATGATTAAGGTGAAATCTGCTAAATATAGTGTTTGCTCTGCAACAAAATCTTTCCTTTGCTAAGCACATGCTTATTAGTAGTTAGAATCTTTTATTTAGCTGGTAGTATCGGCTCTTGTATTGCTGTAATTCGTTTAATGAAGATGTTCTGTGAGGTAAGTGACTTATGATATGGATGGGTTATTGTTAGGATTTCTTCTAATTCAGGGCCATTCTTTTGTGTTAATATTTTGAGCAGTCAGATTGTGTTTGAGTTGTATTTGTCAGGAATAATTGTGTAGGTCAGATATGAAATGATACTTCAGTTTCTCTCACCAGTTTCAGTATTAAATTTAGAAGTTTCATCTTCCCAGTTATTTCAGTCCAAGTAAGTAAAAACATAATTAAGAAGTTTCATCTGTCGAACCTTAGCTAAGGATACCTCTCTGGAATCTTCTGATTTTTCTTTTAGTTTGAGTAATTAGTGCAGGATTAGAAATTTGTTATTGTTTACTGCTAGCGCATAATTATATAGAGAATTTCTTTTGTACTTGTAGTTTCTTATTGTTGTACAGTATTGTAATGAGCAAAGCAGTTGCGGCATGCATGTGGATTTGAACGAAGTACACTCCTGGAAATGGAAAAAAGAACACATTGACACCGGTGTGTCAGACCCACCATACTTGCTCCGGACACTGCGAGAGGGCTGTACAAGCAATGATCACACGCACGGCACAGCGGACACACCAGGAACCGCGGTGTTGGCCGTCGAATGGCGCTAGCTGCGCAGCATTTGTGCACCGCCGCCGTGAGTGTCAGCCAGTTTGCCGTGGCATACGGAGCTACATCGCAGTCTTTAACACTGGTAGCATGCCGCGACAGCGTGGACGTGAACCGTATGTGCAGTTGACGGACTTTGAGCGAGGGCGTATAGTGGGCATGCGGGAGGCCGGGTGGACGTACCGCCGAACTGCTCAACACGTGGGGCGTGAGGTCTCCACAGTACATCGATGTTGTCGCCAGTGGTCGGCGGAAGGTGCACGTGCCCGTCGACCTGGGACCGGACCGCAGCGACGCACGGATGCACGCCAAGACCGTAGGATCGTACGCAGTGCCGTAGGGGACCGCACCGCCACTTCCCAGCGAATTAGGGACACTGTTGCTCCTGGGGTATCGGCGAGGACCATTCGCAACCGTCTCCATGAAGCTGGGCTACGGTCCCGCACACCGTTAGGCCGTCTTCCGCTCACGCCCCAACATCGTGCAGCCCGCCTCCAGTGGTGTCGCGACAGGTGTGAATGGAGGGGCGAATGGAGACGTGTCGTCTTCAGCGATGAGAGTCGCTTCTGCCTTGGTGCCAATGATGGTCGTATGCGTGTTTGGCGCCGTGCAGGTGAGCGCCACAATCAGGACTGCATACGACCGAGGCACACAGGGCCAACACCCGGCATCATGGTGTGGGAAGCGATCTCCTTCACTGGCCGTACACCACTGGTGATCGTCGAGGGGACACTGAATAGTGCACGGTACATCCAAACCGTCATCGAACCCATCGTTCTACCATTCCTAGACTGGCAAGGGAACTTGCTGTTCCAACAGGACAATGCACATCCGCATGTATCCCGTGCCAGCCAACGTGCTCTAGAAGGTGTAAGTCAACTACCCTGGCCAGCAAGATCTCCGGATCTGTCCCCCATTGAGCATGTTTGGGACTGGATGAAGCGTCGTCTCACGCGGTCTGCACGTCCAGCACGAACGCTGGTCCAACTGAGGCGCCAGGTGGAAATGGCATGGCAAGCCGTTCCACAGGACTACATCCAGCATCTCTACGATCGTCTCCATGGGAGAATAGCAGCCTGCATTGCTGCGAAAGGTGGATATACACTGTACTAGTGCCGACATTGTGCATGCTCTGTTGCCTGTGTCTATGTGCCTGTTGTTCTGTCAGTGTGATCATGTGATGTATCTGACCCCAGGAATGTGTCAATAAAGTTTCCCCTTCCTGGGACAATGAATTCACGGTGTTCTTATTTCAATTTCCAGGAGTGTATTTTGCAGTCGCTTTTGCAACTAACTAGATATTGGTTATTTTCAGTGCTATTTTAGTGTGTCTTCTTATTTTTGCTTTTCAAATTGTTTTTTATCTGTTATCGTGTGAAATGCTGTGACAATTATGGCGTGTGACAGGCACAACACTAGACTGAAAGCAAGTTGAGAAATTACAGTGAACACGAGAGGATTGTGTTACCATTACCTTGTAATGAATTGACAAATGTTCAAGACAGTAATTTGATAATTGTGCATAGGGACATGGACCAGGCAGTATATAACGGTGTAGAAATGGAAACAATCAGTGAGCTCAGAACTATTGTCGGTTGTTCATATTATTTTGCAGGGCGAAGTAGTTTCTTTCTCCGCTGTAGATTTGTGCTTACCATTCTTTATAATGCTACGTTTGGTCGCCATGTTCACCTTTGAAGTCTTGACCGTGTTCCCATTAAGCTTATCGGATCTTCGTAATTTTCCAAAGTACACAGGTGGGCTTCAGTTCTTGTAATTATTGTACTATTTGAAATAACAACTCACACGACCTTTCTGTTAATAAAACAATACTGTATATTTCTAAACGGTGCACATATGAAATACATACTCCTCACTTATTCATAGCGACCCCAAAATAGCGCGAATCCTTCCTTCCTCCTCCTGGTACCAGAAAAAAATCCTCTGTTTTTTAACAACTGAAAGTCAAAAAATACATGACGGTAGGCATAGGCTCTATGATGGGCTACCGCTTCATCTTCTCTCTTTGCCTTTAAAGAAGACGAAAACATAAAGGAAATGCAAAAGGTTTATCACAAATGCCCCCCTACTGCATACTGTCGGAAATAAGTCTCTTTATTTAGGGAGACAGTATACAGTAGCCTTATTAACCTTGGGGCTCATAGTTCAGTCACTTGGTGCACGTCAATGGAGTTTTAATACCCTTATGCTACTAGAAGTATATCTACAAAGCTCATTTTCTCGGCCATTACAAATTTATACATATAAATACATTCACATATACTTATATCACGTAATTAGATTCACATATATTCATATTACATATCGCACGTCCATGGCGTGCTAACGTCGTAGTCTCTTATTTCTCCTTATATTTGTTAAGCAGTATTACCAGGGGGAAAATGTTACATTTCTTAAATTGTCCTTTCACTATATTTTAATAATTGTTTTTCTCCTTGGCTTTTGGTTAATTAGCCATTCTGAGCAGCTGTCCTTTCGGCACACGTTATCTCATTGTTCGCTGTACTTATGGCCAGCAGCAGCTCATTGTTTAACGCGCCCGACTCAGTGACGCAAGCGCCACGTGAGCAGCAGCACTGCCCGCGTGCACACTGTAATGTCGCTCCAGGCTCGTGACGTCGGTGTTGTATTTGCCCTCCAGTCCGGAGACTGGATACGACGGATTCAGCTCCAACGCTCAACCCGAAGAACATCAATACCTCATCTCGCGCCTGGGCGAGGTTTTCGGCCAGTGACACTGGAGGTAAGAGCCGCACTGCAGGATACGGCATTATCTTCCGTCGTGCATTATAGTTCAGCGGTTCTCACACCTCAACTCGTGGTTATACGGATTTCCTCTTATTTCTCCGTCGCACACGCATCACTTTGCTAGACTGTAGCGTTTACTCATAATTACGGCTGAGCCGTTATTTTCGATATTATTAGGCCTTAATATTTTTGTATCTCTTCACACGTGCGGGTATTTTACTCGATCGTCGCGTTGCACTTCACATACATACATAAGTTGTTCTTCTTCAAGTATAAAATCTCACATAACATTGATAATAGTGCATACATAGACACAAATATTGACAATAATAGAGTTGACACATAAATTTACAATTCACATTCACATTTCATATACGGACTCCATGACATGCACCTTCTTACACACTAATATGTAAATCAGGAGGTATCTTTCATTTATTCTAAATATTGGCATTTTCTATTCTTGTCTTGCAGGACCGACCTCCTGCGCGTTTTTACGTCCACAACTACACCTAGAAAAGAAGAAAAGAGTACATACATACATTTTACATAGACATCGACGTTAACAATAATATAGTTGGCAAATAAATGTCCAATTCATATTCACATTTCGTATATGGACTCTTATGTTAAGCAGCATCTGACATAGCAATAAGTAAAACAGAAGGAATCTTGCAATTGTTCTGAATGTTTGCTCTTTCTTGATATTGTCTTGCAGGACCGACCTCCTGCACGTTTTTACATCCACAACTACAATAGAAAATACTACATACATATTTTCATAGACATCGACATTGGCAATAGTAAAGTTGACGCGTAAATATACAAGTCACATTCACATTTCCTATATGGGTTCCATGTTAGGCATAACCCATCTTACACACTAATAAGTAAATTAGAAGGAATCTCTCATTTGTTCTGAATTTTTGCTTTTCTCTTGACTTGCAGGCCTAACCTCCTGCGCGTTTTTACCATCACAAATACACACAGAAAATACGTTCCAGCACTACTCACTACATGGAAAACAGGATTCGCTAAGGTCTGCTTCAGAGATCAAGTTACTTCTAGGATTGCTATTTGTAGTGCGTTGTTAGTGTACTTATTCTATCCTTGGCATTTGATAAATCTTCATACTATGTATAATATTTACAACTGCTCATTTGTGAGCGAGTGTGGGGGATGTTTTATCCCTTGACAATCCTGACTTCATCACTGCTTGTTAATCGTCGTAATATTCCACATTCGTGAATACATATTTCAAGCCATATTTCTGCCTTATTGATTCGACGACATGTACACGTTTACCTTTGTGACGTGTGACCGATAATTTTACCGTAGTTTTGTCATGTGTAGCTCCACTCATAATTCATTATCGCTAAATAAGAACGCGCATGTCCTAAAATAATGCTTTCGCTCCTGCGTGCGTCAAGAACTCAGTGTGGAAAATATTGTTTCACTGCATTTTGTGTTCATTCCTCATACGAATCGTGTATCATATTTTCATTTATATTAACCTTATAGTTTCTCGAGCTGTAACAGTTAGTCGCTAAGGAAATATTTTTTATACTCGGTTGTTTTACATTCTGATGTCTGTGTAGCAAATCACTGTGCTGTGGTGTGTTTTAAATGTTATCATGTACCATTGTTACTATCGACTTCACTGTTTCTTCTATACTCCTCACTGCTTCCTCGTGATGTTCGTTTTCATAATTACTTACCGTACATGCATCATCATACTTTGCTTTCCACACTCATACAATCATTCATTCTAAGACTTAAAACTATATATTGTATTCTTTCTTACGTCGGCTTCGTGGCCCTTTCCTCGGTACCCTTGTAATCTTAATCTTCATATTCATACTCGTGTACTACCTACAGGGCTCTCACACCAGAACCACCGCCCTATTTATTTCTTCCCACAAATATAAATAAACTCGTATTACTCTAATACACTTTCATTCTCTTCCTAGATTCACTCCATGCACGGTACGTCACCACAAACGTAGATTAACTAATTAATACCTTCAATCGAATCTAATAAAACCTTTCACTCTCTCTACTTCAAAATATTATCCAGCAGTGAAATTTCATTTATTTCTCCATATCGCTTTTGTAAACATACAGTACTTACCTCAGTTCTTTTGTTTTAAGTTCATGTAATTACGTTGTTTGCGTATTGGTTGGTTTTTGTATTTACTTAGCTTATCTCCCGCGTGTTGTTCAATTCATTTTTACAGCTTTAGTTTGCTGCTTATGCTATAAGGTATCGTGTAATTAATAGCAACTAACATAGGTGAGTTCTGTAATAACAAATTTGTGCATATGTATTCTCCCTGTACATTAAGCTCACTACTTCTAATGTTGTCTGTAAAGAAGTGTAGTTCTATAAGTGTACAACTACTCCTCTCGCTAAATCTTGTACGATATGTTATTTTATAGTTTACGTCTCAGTCACACGCATTTTTCTGTGTTTATAACTCATTCTACCTTTCACATCGTCGCTCACTTATGTGTTGTATGTAAGTCGCTCAGTTCTTAAGTTATGTGCTAATCGCGTTCTTTCAAGTGTACATGTTGTTACTTCCCTTTTCAACTTGTCTTAATCCTGTTGTATATAGTCGGATAGGTCATTTCCTGTGTTTATTCTCTTCTACGTTGAATACTGAGAAATAAGTGTAACTATGTACGTTCAATGGATTGTGTTAAGTTCACAGATTTAGCGTATTCTACTCTCCTTATAGTTTACTTGCGTCAATGCGCTCATTTTCTTAAAGCTGCATATGCTTAACTTAATGATATACTCTTAAAATTAGTGCTCTTTACAGTATAGTCGCCGACTTAGGAATAAATGTATCTATTCGTTTAGTTTGTGTTGCTCATCTACGTCAGAGTAACTAGCTGATAGGTACCCCACTTCGTGTCGCTTCCGTTTTGTCCAGCTGGTTGCGCGGTGTGGATGCCGATACGCTTAAATTCTAGAATGGTTTCCGTCGCGGTGCGCAGTATGTCTTTGCGCATCGTACAGGGGACACTGAACTCCACCTTGCTTTTTGCCTACTTGGCCCCTACGATCTGCTATTAGCCGCTTCGTATATAATTGCTGAAGTACGCTCTGCTTTAAGCGCGGCAGCACGGCTCCGTATACCTCATCGCTCATGCCTCTCGCTTAAAGCTAGCGCGCTGTGAATTAAGTCTTAATAAAGTACAATATAAAAATACAATGAAAATTTATTTTCACTAGGCTGCATCTCACTCTCTGCATGTTAGATAGTAAAAGAAAATTGAACATTCCTTATTGATTAAGCAGGATAGTAGAAGAGGGAGAGGGCACCGGAAATATAAATATTGTACCCCCTAGCTGGAGAGGAACCGAGCGCCAGTCGGTTTATTCGTCAAAGAGCGACAAACCTCCTACCTTCTTGCGTTTTACTGATGCAACAGATAAGGACAGAATGAGATTTGAATTTTCATTTAATAAATTTCCGCAAATCTTTATGTGGATACATGCCTTTTATTTTACCATTTTTTATATTTCCTATCAAGTAGCACTCCGGATGTGGCTTGTCAACAATGATATACGGACCAACATATAACAATTGCCATTTTTTATTCAATGCCTTTAATTTCGATGATTTCGGATGCGTTCTTAGTAGTACCTCCTGTCCAATCCGGAATTCTGTTACGTTTTTCAATTTCCTGTCGTAAATTCCTTTCCTTATTTGAGCTTGCTCTTCCAATGTTATTAGCGCTCGCCGTACTTTCTCATCTAAGACTACGTCTTTGTGCCGTACTTTAGGTATCGGTTTTGCCCATTCATCTAGCTCCACCTTTTCAAACATTAGTTCGGCCGGTGTGTGCCCTGTTGATGTGTGTGGTAGGTGATTTACTGTGTGCTGAAACGGATCCAGGTATTCTATCCATTTCCTTTGGTTCTGTGGTATATATGTGCGGATAAACCTATTAAATTCACGGAAGCACCGTTCGACGGGACATGCTTCCGGGTGGAACTTGGATACTAAAATATGACGTATCTTTTGTGATTTTAAAAATGATTTCCATTGGTCACATGTAAAATTTGAGGCGTTATCAGTTAGGACTGCTTGTGGTTTCCCGATGCGTGGTATGTAGTCTTCCAGAATTCGCCTTATAATTGGCCCTGACCTAACTGTTTTGACTGCGTACAGCTGGAGATACTTACTAAAAACATCATACAGGGCTACGATGTATTTAACTCCGCCGCGGGCTTGGTGATAAGGTCCTGCGGCGTCAATAGATACAAGATCCCTTGGTTGCTTTGGTATTATTGGGTTTAGTACGTTAAGACATGTCCTATTCTGATGTTTGACCTTTTGACACACCGCACAGCGTGTGATTACTTGCTCTATACGTCGCCTCATATTAGGGAAATAACAATACGTAGAAATTTTGGCGGCACACTGTAGCACTCCATAGTGCCCCCATGTGCGGTGCGTGTGTTGAATTAAGTTTTCCACGTATTCCTGAGGTATGCACACACACCACTTATCCATTCGTCGATCTCTTCTGTGAAAGAGGACGCCATTATGTATAATGTAATACTGCTCTAAACGTTCGTGTGTTCTAGCTTGCAATTTTTTCCTTACCTTGCTCCATCTCGGGTCTTCTTCCTGTAAACGTTGCATGTTTTTGCACATTTTAATATAATGTGGTTTAAAAGTTCCATCATTTATTAAAGGCACCTTGAAGTCTGATGTTTGTTCCTCTAACTCGTGGAAATCGGTAAGACCTTGAGGTAACCGTGATAGTGCATCTGCCAAAACATTCTGTTCCCCTTTTATGTACACTATCTCAAAATCAAACTCTTGGACATACATGCACCACCTCGCTATTCTCTTATGTAACAACTTGCACGTCAGAAGATGGGACAAGGCTTGATGATCACAGTAAACTTTGGTATGTTTTCCCCAAAGGTAATATTGAAATTTACGCAACGCCCAAACTACTGCTAACGCTTCTAGCTCAGTTACGGAATAAGATCTTTCACGTTCTGTGAGGGTTCTTCTGGCAAAACTGATTACATTGACTTCTTCTTTACCATCCTTTGTTATTATTTGAAACAGGCACGCACCGAGCCCCTGATAACTAGCATCGGTGCTTAAACAAAAATCCAATTCCATATTTGGGTGTTTCAGGATAGGCGCGTTAATCAGCGCCTGCTTAATCTGCTGAAAATCATTTTCACATTCTTTAGTCCACAACCAACTGTGGTTTTTACGCAGTAAGTTTAATAGTGAACTACTGTTCAATAATTGTTGTGGCAGGAACTTCTTGAAAAACGAGGCCATTCCTAGAAAACCTTTTAATTGTTTCTTAGTATAGGGTGTTGGGAAATTCCGTATCGCATCTAGTTTACTGGGGTCAGGTAGAATTCCTACCGGTGAAATAATATGCCCTAAGAATTTTATTTTTTCCTTTCCGAATTCAGACCTTTTAAAGTTAACTGTGACATCGTATTCATCAAATTTTTGAAAAACCTTTTCCAAAACACCTATATGTTTATTCCATGTTTGAGTCGCAATTAATAAGTCATCAACATAGAGTGTAATCTGGCTAAGCAATGCCGGTCCAAGTACCCTGTCTAATGCTTAAATAAAAACACCAGCGCTCACATTTAATCCGAAAGGCAGCACCCTAAATTGGTAGCTCCTCCCGGCATTTATGAAAGCTGTATACTTTCTACTCTCTTCATGTAATAAAATTTGCCGGTACGAAGCTTTCAAATCAAGGAATGTTAAATACTTAACGCCATGAAACTTTAATAGCTGCTCTTCTAGATTCTCTGGCCTTGTTCTTATAGGAACGATGATTTTGTGTATTTCCCTCGCGTCTAACACCAACCGCACCGTTCCGTCAGTTTTACCAACTGCGAGAATCGGACTGCAGTAAGGTGAGTGCGGTGTTTCAATAACCCTCCACCTAATCATACGCTCTATTTCTTTTCTTACTACCTCTTTCTTTGCCCAAGTGGTGCCATATGACGTTCTACAATATCTTTCATGCGGGTATACTTCTATTTTATACTCATTTCTCTTAATAACACTAGGTTGTTTACGAAAAATGTTATGATATTTGAAGAGTAATTTTGTCAGTTCACTTCGCTGTTCATTGTTAAGACAAGTGGATTTACTTATTTTACTGTCTACTATTTGCTCATCGAGGATCTCCCTACCAGAGTCATCAAGTTCCATCTCCTTTGCCATTAAGGATTGAGCGTAGACAAGTTTAACATTAATGTCTGGTATCGGCCTAACCTGATTTGTCATTGTAGTTCTTATTAAGTCCATAGTCAGTGTGCGCTCCCCTACATGAAATTGGCCTTCCCCGCTGCCCATATCTATTTTCATCCCATATCTTCTGAACACCTCCATACCAAGTACATAGTTCACTATAAGTTTGTTTACCAACAAGAAAGTACACTGCAAAATTACACCACATATGCTAATGGGTATGCTGGCCTGTAATTTTATAACTTTAGATTTACTTCCCATCGCCGTCACGATCTTACAGTTCTCTACAGGTAGTGTGGGAACATTTACTTCCCTCGCTATCTCTTTGAACAAGCTAGTAGACATTAGGCTTGTCGACGCGCCAGTATCCTAAACAACTAGTACATCTATGTTTCCCACCTTTACCTTTATTGTTGCTTGAATAATTTCACTTACCTTGCTTGTTGTTTCTTTCTCTTCGATAAACAAGTCTTCTTTCATTTCTGCATCCTTATCATACCTTAAAAATAGATTCCGGATATGCTGTATGTGTAGGTTTGTTTCAGTGTCTGCTTCCTCCTTTCCGTTCCTGTTCGCTTTAGTGTTTAAGTCTCTCATATTAGTACTGTGGCACACTGACAGTTAATTACCTTCTTCGTCTAGTCACGCTCGATTATTATTTCCTGGGGCCGGTAAAGGTATTGTTTCATTTTCTGCCGTCACTTCTACTATGTTTACCGTCTGTTTGACTGTACGGGCTGCCTGTTATCTCTCGGATCCCTGTGTTGCATATTCCGTTCCTGGTAATTTGCATTTCCTTGTCGCCTATTGTCGAAGTTTTCCCTCGAATTTCTATTGTCTCTGCCATTACCGTACCTATGGGGCTGATATTTAGTTTCGTACCCTCGGTCACTCTGTGGCTGATGGGTAGACCGATTGTACGGATTTCCGTTGTGGCGCGGCGGTGCATACGGATGCCATTCATTCATACGCTCACGACCGTTATAATTTCCAAAGCCATTGCCGTTACCGTAGTTCTTCCCGTTTGGGTTGTGCCCATTACCGTTACGATAACTAGGCGTGGCTTGCCCATCCTCATGAATCAGATCTATTGAGTCGAGCACTGAAAGAAAATACTCCAGATCATATTCGGGAACAGTTATTAATTTTTCCTTAACATTTGCAGGTAACTTGTTCTTTAAAATTTTCAGTACATCGACATGAGATATCGGATTATTCCAGTAACGGGTCTTGTTTAGGTATTTTTCAAAATAGTTTCTTAGTACCCCGAATTTTGAATGATATGGTACTGGGTTAAATACCTCTCGTCTTAACCTCTCCTGGATTGCTGTTGACCAGTATTTATCTAAAAATGCATTCTCAAACTGATCATATGTATCGCAAAGTTCTGACATCTCCGTAGCCCACAAAAGGGCATCACCCTCGGTGTGTCCTACTACATATTTAATCTTGTGAGCTTCTGTCCAAGTCCCGGGCAGTACATTTCTAAAGGCTCGCACAAACACTACTGGGTGCGTTCGCTTTTTCTCATTTGAGAATACGGGAAACTGTCGATGTTTTATTAAGCTCTCATCCATTAACAACGCTGTCCAGCACGGCGGAACAGCATTTCCCTGCGGTGATGGTATATTTGTTTCAGCAAAGTTTTGCCCGCTGCTCGCGTCGCGCGTCGACATGCGGTCGCGCGGCGTGGGTTGGGCATTGTTGTCCGCGCCACTGATTTCTCCCACTGGCGGATGGCTGTTTATCGCTCCGCTTACCGCCCCAGGCGATGATATTACCGTACTTTGTTTGTTAACTGTTTCGTCTCTTAACCGTTGTTCTAACTGCCTGATATCATGTTCTACGCGTTTTAAGATTTCTTCTTCCTTGTCCCCCATTACTTCCTTTACCGCTTCCACATAGGTACGCTGTTCACGTACGCATTTTTCTGCGAACGTTGTATTGTCGTCCTTTGCATTGCTCTTTACCGATTCATAAAGGTGCACAATGTCTGAGTTGATCCTCTTGTGTTCTAACTTGAGTAATCCTACCTCCAATGTGATTTTTTCTACATTTTCTGGCAAGTCGTTACAGAAAGAATGTAGTTTCGCTACTTCTGATTGTACACTGTCTAAGTTGACCTGCGTATTCTTTTGCATTGCCTGGGTTTCTCTAATTCCGGATAGCTCCTGTCGATACGTGTGTGTTAGTGTTTCAAATTTTTCGCCCATTATGCCTTTTAATTTCTCACCCATATCGTGAACCGAAATTTGTACTTGTTCATTAATTTTCCTATCCACCTCCGTGGAGATTTGTGAAATCTGCTGTGTGAACTTCGTGTCCAGACTATTGAGTTCTGTGCGCAAATTTTTTACGTCGTCTGAAATGTGTGTCATGTTTGTATTAACCTTCTCGATCTCGGACTTTACTGTGGTCATGTCTGCTTGTATCGTTTGTAAACTTGACATTTTAGTCTCTAAGCCTGACATTTTTGAATTTATGTCTGCTTTCATTGCATTCATGCTTGTTTGTATGGATTCTGTTAAGGCTCGAAATAAGGCTTGCATATCTTCCGTATTCACTTCCGGCCTACGCCTGTCAGCATCTGCGTCCGTATTACGCGTATTGCCCTCATTTAAAATATTCTCTTGCCTCGAGGTGCCATTAGTTACGTCTACTGTAATTAACGTATTGCTTGTAATTAAATGTTCTGTATTCACGGGCGTCGAATGCAACAATGGCATGTCGCGCCCAGCATCCAAATAATCGCCGCTAAACGGTTCCAAACCACTCATTGTTGCATTTTGCAAACGAACATCCACTACATTGGCATTCTGATTTTCGAAGGACATTTCCTTATTGTTTTGACCCTCCATTATAGAAATCCCTATACCACTGCAGTTATCAAAATAAAAATTTTCTTTTTTAAGATTTTACTTCCGCGCTACTTCTCACACGAAAAAATGCATATAAACTTGTATGTAATTGTAGTCTCAACTGTTCTTCAATCAATATATTTTCCGTACTAATAAAGAAATGTCATTATCTCCACTTGACTCCAATAGCGTTAGTATCTGAAGCTTTAGGTTCTGGAATTTAGGAAATAGGTGGATGGATTTTCTAATAGGTCTAATGGGAACGCATTCTCTATATGCATTGCGCGGTCCTACCTGATTGTTGTCTTGTAAATGGTACTTCCTCTATTGTGCTTTGTTGTGTGCTCTTGGTATTGTCGCCTGTTTCCTTCTAATTTATTTATTATTTCCTTTTGATAGTATTTCTTCAGTATCACATCGCTGTCTCCGTCACATCATCAGCGTACATGGAACATAAAGAAATTGTTAACATACATGTATATTAATTTTCCTAACAATACTAGTACTCACAGTTTTTCCCACTACGTATCGTGCCTGTCACCTGTCGCCACTTTATAATATAATAAAAGAATGAAATAGATGATAATAAAATGCGTGGCTTTTTAAAATGTATTGAATTAATGAGATTAATTTTTCCGCATGAATGACAAGCACAATAAGCTGAGCTATGCCTGGAAATAAGTTCGTATTAGTTCATATTATTTTGCAGGGCGAAGTAGTTTCTTTCTCCGCTGTAGATTTGTGCTTACCATTCTTTATAATGCTACGTTTGGTCGCCGTGTTCACCTTTGAAGTCTTGACCGTGTTCCCATTAAGTTTATTGGATCTTCGTAATTTTCCAAAGTACACAGGTGGGCTTCAGTTCTTGTAATTATTGTACTATTTGAAATAACAACTCACACGACCTTTCTGTTAATAAAACAATACTGTATTTTTCTAAACAGTGCACATATGAAATACATACTCCTCACTTATTCATAGCGACCCCAAAATGGCGGTCTACAATTACTCGCTAAAAATGGCGTGCTTCTCGCTCGTTCACTAGTTGAGCGCGAATCCTTCCTTCCTCCTCCTGGTACCAGAAAAAATCCTCTGTTTTCTAACAACTGAAAGTCAAAAAATACATGACGGTAGGCATAGGCTCTATGATGGGCTACCGCTTCATCTTCTCTCTTTGCCTTTAAAGAAGACGAAAACATAAAGGAAATGCAAAAGGTTTATCACAAGTACCATATTTCTCTAACACAGAATTACACAACTATCTGGTCATTTAACAGAGAGGAATGAACAATTTTTTTTACTATGTCACTGACTTATGTATAAATAATTATGCAGTTGGGTTACCTTACACTTATGAAATTGTACCTTGTCTGAATTTTGTGAACTGTTCACATATATTTTCGGGACCATTGTGATACTGTGAGAGATTTGAGTGATATATTTTGTATGGGATCATGATTTTTGAAGTATAGTTCAAGTAGATGAAACTATTGGAATGAGCAGAGAATTTTTTTAGAGGTTTTGAGATTACTGAAAGAAGTTACGACGATTTTGAAATTTGATTGAGGAGTTACGATATTATTACGCTGACGATGTATATTATGATGCTGAGATATTTTATGATCAGTAAGGTGATGCTATATGAGGAATATGATTACTATGCTATGTGTTTACTATGATGAAGTATTGAAGAAGTATCAATGTATATGTATATGAATAATGAGTAGTGGTTAGGGACTCTGGTTTGTGAAAGAGAAAGTTGGAAACCAAGAATCGTACTTTAAGAGTAACAAGATGTGAGTATATATGAGAATGTGAGTACCACAATGACGACGGAGATTTTTGGACACTGTTCTTCATGAGATTTCGTTTCTATACACTTCTAACGTAAATTTTCAACTTGTTTAATTTTTTATTCTGTATCAAACTGTAATTATAGCTGAAATTGCTGTTGTAAATATGTTGGTAAAAAGTGTATGTGACCTTGACGTTACGTTACACTGGGCTATGCGCTAACCTCTTTAAAATACACCTATTGTTGTGTGGACTTTCAACTTTACTTGTGCCGATGTGAAGCATTCCACACTCATGCAAGCACTTGCATAGCTGTGGAAAATAGAGGCTGTTGACCTCGCTATTGACATTTCGTTGCAGAATGCACCACAAACACAACACACTATTACTTGGAAACATATGATTAAATTTTGGAGTTTGTACTTTGTGCTACTTACTGAAGTGCTTATAAACTGATGAGAATATTCTTACATCTACACACCTGATTATGACTAGTATCTCTCTATGAGAGTTGCAAGAATTTTTTCTGACTTATGAAATGCCTCGTGGCTAGTAAATGTTGTTTCTATTCTTTGCTTTGTACATATTTGCTTATTTTATTTGATACCTAGTTTCTAGCTACACTGCAGCATTGGTTTCATGAAGTAAAAAAAATTAATACATATGCTACTGTACATACTTCCTGTTAACCGATCCATTATATAATAATATTATGATCCACATTCTTAAAAAAAGG
This sequence comes from Schistocerca cancellata, assembly GCF_023864275.1. Lineage (NCBI taxonomy): Eukaryota > Metazoa > Arthropoda > Insecta > Orthoptera > Acrididae > Schistocerca > Schistocerca cancellata. Next base: position 1,097,172,608 of record NC_064627.1, read on the forward strand.
AGCACTAGGAAATGAAAGATGCATAACAAGGAGAAGGGACTAATAACTGCATACATATTTTTCTTTTCAAGTGCTTGGTAATTTTTTGGTAAAGTAAGTTGTTGTAGTGCACCACTCTAGTGTTAAAACGTGACATAGACATTAAGATGTGAATGGACATTTCCCTTATCTGCATTGCTGTCTTTACTGTAATATTTTTTCTGCTTGTGCTTTGTCATGTTTAGGTATAAGTTATTGCGTTTGCTGCTGCTATTTGTCAGTCATTGTCCTATTGAATTTTACTTTGTACTACTGTGCTAAGCAATCTTTACCACTGATTTACTTTTCTTGTTTGATGCATGATGCTATATATTAGTTGTAATGTTGCATTTGCATTGCTAATTTAGATATACTGCAGCTTGCTTTGTCAATTTGCATTTTTTGGCATTGTGATTTGTGTTAAATGTTTTGTGCTGCTGCATTGCCTCGTTCTCTAGTTTATATATCTGAGCTCAGCAGATATAAGTTAGGTTAAGAGGAGTTTGATATGTAAGAATATGAGTTGTGATGAGTTGGGAAGAAATGCATTGAGAAGCTGTATGAAAAAGGTTTGGCCAAAGACTATTGTACAATGAGGAATAATTATTTTGAATGAGGAAATGAACAGATGTAAGTCAGTTATAATGACAACAGGTTTAGGTAGGATTTTCTTGGAAACAAATGATGAGGTGAGAAATATATGAAAGTATAAATAGAGATAAATATGATTTTTTGTGGGAACAAATGTTGAAATAAGAAGAAAGACCTGTGGGAAAACGAAGCTTTGATTGGAAGTGAAGTATCACAAGTACTGCAATACTAAATGTTACACTGAAAAGAAACCCTGTCCTTTCCTTTTGTGTTGCTTGTAACAGAACATATTAAAGGCTTTACTTTACTGAAGTATGTGATACCCTCCAAATTCAACCAGTTTAACGAGTATTTATGATTATAGAAAAGTTATTGTGTATGTTAACAATGATTGCATAACATGTCTCCATAAACTGTCAACCCATTAAATTATACTGAATAACTGGCCTACACAAAAGTTAATATCACTTGATCACTGATACAGCAAATGTCATCATGTAAAAACACTAAGTTCATCTTAAATAATTAATATGAAGTACGAAAAATAGTGGCCAACTTAGGTATTTTGGATCTCCTTAAATAAAAATCACCCAGTGAAACCTATTTGTTCACTAGGAGCGTTTTCACTCAGTATTCACGTAAGCGATCCTATTTTAGACGAAAACCAATGTAATTCTTAATAATTCATGTTATTTACTTATTTATGCAAATTAGAGAAGTCAATTGACAAACTTCTAAAAAACGGCCTTTTTGTAACAAAGAATTATTCTGTCAAGTCAACAAATCTGTCTGTCATTTTAATAACATGTTAAATTATGTCACTCGATGCAAATTAATAACTTTTCTGCACAAATTATGATAACAGATGTACATGTGACTTATAAACTATATCTCTTTTTAGTAGTTCTTTGACAATGTTATAAATACAAGCAGCAAGAAGGGTTGGGAGGCAGTCGGAATGTCACTTTGGTAAAGTGTGTTTGTGTGTTATTGTTTGAGGTGGATAAACAATGCAAAGAACATGTAAAGGAAGTACTACTTTGTGTTGTGTCATGGTCTTTGGTGGACAGTGGAATTAAGATGGCCACCAGAGTAATAAATATTTGAAGTTTACATATTTGTTGGTTTCGCTCGTTCTTTTTCATCAAAAGCACATAAAAAACATGGGACCTCATGTTTTTAACCCTAGACAACCAGATTTAGAGCCAGCATCAGCATCGAGACACAGCAGTGATCCAGAAAGCAGCAGCAATTACCACAACACAATGCATTTTAATGGTGTCAACCTAACATCAAGTGCTAACAAGCTGTGTAAATGGGAGTGAAATAGTGCGATTATAGCAATTAGCAATATCTACGACTAGGCGACCATTACATGCTCCACTATGTGTTTATGTGCAGCCTAGTGTGTCTGTGCTCTTCCTCTCTCTCTGTGTGTACCTGATAAGATAAATTTGGTAGATTTTTTTCCTGATACAAAGCTGTGTTCACTATGATGACGAATGCTATAATCCTGAAATCTAAAATGTTTTTTACTTTGAAAAGATGTTCGGACATTATTAATTCTGTTCTGTTTTCTTTTAATGCTTTACATTTATTTACTTACGATACAATTCCTGTAATACTCATGTATAATCTTGTTTATATTCTTTTTGTAAAGCCTGTAGTACTACAAATGTTATCGGAATTATGATGTTCTTGACTGTAATGGTGCTTTCTGTACCTTTGTAGTGGTATTCTCATGCTGTGAAATTGTAAATTGTATAGAAACCAGTTCTTCCAGTTAAGTAAATTGTGGGGATTCATTTTACTGCACACATTTCTCTTGGCCATACTATATGTATAAAATGTCAGGGGTTATATGACTGTGTTAGTGCTTGCATGTGTGTTGATAATTCAGCAAGGGACTGGTTAACAACTTTGCTAGTTCTAAAGATATTTCAGAAAGTTTGTGAGTGCGCAAGTGGTGGTTCATGGACTTGCTACAGTGTCATCAAGACCCTTCAATTGTGTTTGTACACCCACACAGTCACACCAGATGGCTGATGGCCATCCCTACGAGGACTAAGTGGATCTGCACTTTTGGTGGCCCACTACTACCATAATCTCTACAAGGACTACAGCGAGTCTGCACTTTTGGTGGACCATTACTGCCATAATTTCCACAAGATATACTGTGGGACTGCTCTGTGGTGAGCTACCAATTCTACCAATTTTCTTCAAGACTTCGACTGCCTGTGCTGTGGGTTTGCTCTGTTGTGGCCCATTACCAGTCTTCATGTTAAGAGTCAGCACAGTGTTTCCATTGGGAGGACTACTTTACTTCTTCAAGACTGCATGAAGGTCCACTATTTGTGTGTGCTTTTTATTTTAGTGCTCATACTTTCTGCATAAAATAGTCATAGACTACTCTTCTGATGTATGATTAGAAATGTCTTTAGGGAGTGTGAGCACAATTTTCGCTTTTGACCAACAGCATATTACTAATTGTGTGCATTTGATCTATTTGATATTGTCAATATGGAAATATTTTTAACATTGCCCAAACTGCTTTATAAAATTTTTTGAGATCAGTAGGAGGGCTATGTAAGTAGGCTGTTTATGTGTTCGTATGTTGGTACCACTATGTAGCGCTCTGCATTAATAACTCTGACAATGCTGTGTGCACTCTGTAAGAGACTCTGTGGCTGGTCAGACTAGCAGTTGGAGGTGAACAGCTGGCAGTGATGGAAGTTGGGAGTGAGTAGTCAGCAGTGATGGAGGTTAGAGGTTAATAATTAGCAGTGTTGGAGGTTTGCAGTATTCGTGCAAGTGAACGGTCTGAATGTGTATCCATCATGGAGATTTATTACTGATGATTATACAATTTTTTAAACTGTTTGTCACATGATTATGGTAAATCTGCTATATACATTGTTTGCTCTGCAACAAAATCTTTCCTTTGCTAAGCACATGCTTATTAGTAGTTAGAGCCTTCAGTAGTTAGAATCTTTTATTTAGCTGGTAGTATTGGCTCTTGTATCGCTGTAGCTCGTGTAATGAAGATTTTCTGTGAGGTAAGTGACTTATGATATGTATGGGTTATTGTTAGGATTTCTTCTAATTCAGGGCCATTCTTTTGTGTTAATATTTTGAGCAGTCAGATTGTGTTTGAGTTGTATTTGTCAGGAATAATTATATAGGTCAGATATGAAATAATAAAGACAAGCAAAGAGACAGTACTTCAGTTTCACTCAGCAGTTTCAGAGTTAAATTTAGAAGTTTCATCTTCCCAGTTATTTCAGTCCAAGTAAAAATTTAATTAAGAAGTTCCAATTTCAATATAGTGTGCAATGTGGAATACTTACCCCTCTTAGAGAAAGTTATATATTCTCTATTTACCGTATTAGTGAATATACAATCCTCAATCTGTTCCATCCAAACGGGCTTTAACATTATGATATGCAAACACATTTAACTGTGGGTAACACCATAGGGCGAATAACAGTTTAGTAATATTCTCTTATCATAATGGTATAAATGAAGTTGGAAAGGAATGGAAGTTAAATTATTTCATTAGGCATTAGCGAATTAATTGATGAAAACATGCTATTTCGTGAAAAGGATTAAATCCATGAAGAAGAAGCAAAATAGACACACAAAGTGGCCATGTGGTTAGAGGTGCCTTGTCACAGATTGCGGTGCCCCCCTCGCTAGAGGTTCAAGTCCTCCCTCAGGGATGGGTGTGTTTGTTGTTCTTAGCATAAGTTAGTTTAAGTAGTGTGTAAGTCTAGGGACTGATGACCTCAGCAGTTTGCTTCCTTAGGAATTCACACGCATTTCAACACTTTTTTTTTTTGAACAAGTAAAATGTTTCTCTGAAATCAGTGTAGTGTACCGTTCGATGATTCATTTGTTAGTAATGAGTACTTTTATCTTTGAGTCGATCTGGATTTTTTCTTTGTGTCCCTTTGATCATCAGGAAAGTGTGATTGATGAAAACTCGCTGAGGTATTAAAAACTAGTCTGTTTGATATTACACATCGTTATTAAAGTCTGAGTGACAAAACCATGCAATCATCATGTTTTGTTGGACGAACGAAACAATAATTGCATTTTCGCATGTATGGTAAAGTTCATAAGTCACAGAGTATATAGCTTTTCCTAAGAGTCTTCATTGCTCCACATTGCGAGGGTTTTTGCTCGCCACACTCACCCTCTGCCACGCATTGTGACTAAACTCTCTTAATAACAACAAGAGCTCCAGAGCTGTATACTACCATAACCAAGAGTGAGTGGCAATGGGTGGTCATGGAGAAAAATGTGTCACTATGTGCAAACCCAAGCTTTTTATATATACATTTAGATTAACTAATACAATCAGTGAATCATGGAAAACGGCAGTAAGTTTTTTTCTATGATTAAGGTATAGTATTAAATTTTGTGTATTTATGAATTTTCTGTATGAATCTTGGCTTTCGTATTTCAGCGTCGCCTTACTGTGTTTTCTGTTAATTGTGATATCATTTATACATAGTTATTTTTCTGGGAATCGATTTTGACTATTTGAAAAGTAATGGTTAGTTTAAACGCAGTGGCAATGAAAATTATTGTTAGGTTACACTTTATGAGATAGGACAGTCAGCTTTAGTTTTAGTTAATTCTAAAGAGTTGGATACACTGAAGTGTCAAAGAAACTGATAGGGGCATGCATATTCAAATACAGAGATATGTTAACAGGCAGAATACGGCGCTGTGGTCTGTAACACTTATATAAGACAGCAAGTGTCTGACGCAGTTGTTAGATCGGTTACTGCTGCTACGATGGCAGGTTATCAAGATTGAAGTGAGTTTGAACGTGATGTTATAGTCGGAGCAAGAGCGATGGGACACAGCGTCTCCGAGGTGGCAATGAAGTCGGAATTTTCCCATACGATCATTTCACGAGTATACCGTGAAGAAGTTTCGTGATCATACTATTGTAATAGGGGGAGACTTCAATCTACCAGGTATAGAATGGGATAGTCACACAATCAGAACTGGAGCCAGGGACAGAGACTCTTGTGACATTATCCTGACTGCCTTGTCCGAGAATTACTTCGAGCAGATAGTTAGAGAACCAACTCGTGAAGCTAACGTTTTAGACCTCATAGCAACAAATAGACCGGAACTTTTCGACTCCGTGAATGTAGAAGAGGGTATCAGTGATCATAAGTCAGTGGTTGCATCAATGACTACAAGTGTAATAAGAAATGCCAAGAAAGCAAGGAAAATATATTTGCTTAACAAGAGTGATAGGGCACAAATCGCAGAATATCTGAGTGACCACTATCAAACGTTCATTTCTGAGGAAGAGGATGTGGAACAAAAATGGAAAAAATTCAGAAACATCGTCCAGTACGCCTTAGATAAGTTCGTACCGACTAAGGTCCAAAGCGAGGGGAAAGATCCACCGTGGTATAACAATCATGTACGAAAGGTACTACGGAAACAAAGAAAGCTTCATCATAGGTTTAAGAGTAGTCGAATCATAGCTGATAAGGAAAAGCTGAACGAAGCGAAAAAGAGCGTAAAGAGAGCAATGAGAGAAGCATTCAACGAATTCGAACATAAAACATTGGCAAACAATCTAAACAAGAACCCTAAAAAGTTTTGGTCATATGTAAAATCGGTAAGCGGATCTAAATCCCCTATTCAGTCACTCATTGACCACGATGGCACCGAAACAGAGGACGACCGAAGAAAGGCAGAAATACTGAATTCAGTGTTCCGAAACTGTTTCACTGCGGAAAATCGTAACACGGTCCCTGACTTCAGCCGTCGCACGGACGCCAAAATGGAAAATATTGAAATAAACGATATCGGAATTGAAAAACAACTGCTATCACTTAGTAGCGGAAAAGCATCCGGACCAGACGAGATACCCTTAAGATTCTACAGTGATTATGCTAAAGAACTTGCCCCCTTTCTATCAGCAATTTATCGTAGATCGCTGGAAGAACGTAAAGTACCTAGCGACTGGAAGAAAGCGCAGGTCGTTCCCATTTTCAAGAAGGGTCATAAATCAGATGCGAATAATTATAGGCCTATTTCGCTTACGTCAATCTGTTGTAGAATAATGGAACATGTTTTGTGTTCTCGTATTATGACGTTCTTAGATAATACAAATCTCCTTCATCATAACCAACATGGATTCCGCAAACAGAGATCATGTGAAACTCAGCTCGCCCTATTTGCCCAAGAAATTCACAGTGCCGTAGACACTGGCGAGCAGATTGATGCCGTATTCCTGGACTTCAGGAAGGCATTTGATACGGTTCCGCACTTACGTTTAGTGAAAAAAATACGAGCTTACGGAATATCGGACCAGGTTTGTGATTGGATTCAGGATTTCCTAGAAGAAAGAACACAACATGTCATTCTTAACGGTTCAAAATCTGCAGATGTAGAGGTAGTTTCGGGAGTACCGCAAGGAAGCGTGATAGGACCTTTATTGTTTACAATATACATAAATGACTTAGTTGACAACATCGGTAGCTCCGTGAGGCTATTTGCAGATGACACGGTTGTCTACAAGAAAGTAGCAACATCAGAAGACTCGTACGTACTCCAGGAAGACCTGCATAGGATTAATGCATGGTGCGACAGCTGGCAGCTTTCCCTAAACGTAGATAAATGTAATATAATGCGCATACATAGGGGCAGAAATCCATTCCAGTACGATTATGCCATAGGTGGTAAATCATTGGAAGCGGTAACGACCATAAAATACTTAGGAGTTACTATCCGGAGCGATCTGAAGTGGAATGATCACATAAAACAAATAGTGGGAAAAGCAGGCGCCAGGTTGAGATTCATAGGAAGAATTCTAAGAAAATGTGACTCATCGACGAAAGAAGTAGCTTACAAAACGCTTGTTCGTCCGATTCTTGAGTATTGCTCATCAGTATGGGACCCTTACCAGGTTGGATTAATAGAAGAGATAGACATGATCCAGCGAAAAGCAGCGCGATTCGTCATGGGGACATTTAGTCAGCGCGAGAGCGTTACGGAGATGCTGAACAAGCTCCAGTGGCGGACACTTCAAGAAAGGCGTTACGCAATACGGAGAGGTTTATTATCGAAATTACGAGAGAGCACATTCCGGGAAGAGATGGGCAACATATTACTACCGCCCACATATATCTCGCGTAATGATCACAACGAAAAGATCCGAGAAATTAGAGCAAATACGGAGACTTACAAGCAGTCGTTCTTCCCACGCACAATTCGTGAATGGAACAGGGAAGGGGGGATCAGATAGTGGTACAATAAGTACCCTCCGCCACACACCGTAAGGTGGCTCGCGGAGTATAGATGTAGATGTAGATGTAGAATATCAGGAATCTGATAAAACATCATCAAATTTCTGACATTGCTGCAGCTGGAAAAAGATCCTGTAAGAATGGAACCAATGACGACTGAAGAGAATAGTTCAACGTGACAGAAGTGCAACCCTTCTGGAACTTGCTGCAAACATCAATGCTAGGCAATCAACAAGTGCCAGCATGCGAACCATTCAACGAAATATCATCGATATGGGCTTTTGGGGCCGAAGGCTCACTTGTGTGTCCTTGATGACTGCATGACACAAAGCTTTACACCTCGCCTAAAGGCCGACATTGGACTGTCAATGAGTGGAAACATGTTGCCTGGTTGGACGAGTCTCGTCTCAAATTGTATCAAGAGGATGGGCATGTATCGTTATGTAGACAACCTCATGAATCCATGGATCCTACATGTCAGCAGGGGACTGTTCAAGCTGGTGGAGACTCTTTAATGGTGTGGGCGTGTGCAGCTGGAGTGATATGAGACCCCTGATACGTCTAGATACGACTCTGACAGGTGACATGTACGTAAGCATCCTGTCTGATCACCTGCATCCATTCATGTCCATTGTGCATACCGACAGACTTGGGCGATACTAGCAGGACAATGTGACACCCCACACGTCCAGAATTGCTACAAAGTGGCTCCAGGAACACGCGTCTGACTTTAAACACTTCCGCTGGCCAACAAACTCCCCAGACATGAACATTGTTCAGCATATCTGGGACGTCTTGCAACGTGCTGTTCAGAAAAGATCTCCACCCCCTCGTTCTCTTACGGATTTATGGACAGCCATGCAGGATTCATGGGGTCAATTCCCTCCAGCATTACTTCAGGCATGCCACGTCGTGTTGCAGCATTTCTGCGTGCTTCAAGGGGGCTCTACACGATATTAAGCGGGTGTACCAGTTTCTTTGTCTCTTCATTGTATAAAGGTAGCTGACAATCTAAATTCAGTCATGCTCCTGCATAAGTAATAAAAATTGTCGCCTAATGAGTATTACAACTATTGTCGCTTTAGGACTGGCAACTGTACTGTTTCGCTTTATGATTAGGTTTTTACTGAACTGCAGTTTATTAATAAATAATCACTTCTTATATCTGATCACATTCAGTCTTTATAAATGCTCACGTTTGTATCCAATCATTATCAGAGCAACATATTTACGTATCACTCCAGTGATTAGTTATATACTTCCTCAAATTCTCTTTCAGTCGCTCACACTAATACTGAAATGTCCAGGGAGATAACAGTGGGATTACAACCAAAGGAACAATTCTTCTTAATGACAGTTCAGAGTGAAGGATAATGTGAATCCAAGGCAAGGCTTAAAATTTTTGGCTGGGCTTTTTTTCAACGTCCTTCTTACGGCACAGACTTGGCACCAAGCGATTTTCGCCTCTTCCTCAAGATGAAGGACTGGCTGGCTAATCTGCACGTTACAACCAATTACAGGCTCTAGGATGCTGTCAACAAGTGGCTGTAGCACCAGGCAGCACCATTCTGTAATGAAAGAATAAAGAAGATAGTGTAATGGTAGACCAATGTTCGAATTTATGGTGTGACTATGGGGATAAATAATGTCAGCACATAAGTAGAGATGGTATAAATTTTTTTATCTATTTTTGCTTTATTTTATAGCCAGTCGGAGGTAATTTTTCAATAGACCTCGTATCTTACCAGCAGTTTAGCTGCAGGTGATGCAAGTGCTTCAAGATGGCTGAAGTCAGTATGGCAGCTTGCAATGGGGCAGCTGATGATGAGGCTGCTGGTGTTATCACTGTTGCTCAGTGGGAAGTTATCCTCTCTGCAGTGGTCGATGAAATGCCTGGTGGTGATGCAAAGGAAGCAGCCTTAGTGAAAAAAGTTGGAGAGGGAAACTGGCAAAGGAAGTGGGAGTAGATGGGGAAAACATTGTAGGAAGGGCCATGTGAATAAAAGATACTGGCTCAAATGACATGCTCCATCTAGCTGCAGCAAGAGCATTGGATGGGGTTATGTAAATGACTGTGGTGGTCGACATTCCACAGGGGAATGTGACGATAAGGACTTGAGGCTGAAGCTGCCACTGAGGTGGCCGTAAGATAGCAGTAGTGATGACCAAAAACTTGTGCTGCGCAACAGACGATGACATTAGCGATAACACAAGAAAATGCGACTTGTGATGGAGTTGACCAAGGCGCTGGGTCTGCAATGGAAGATGGAAGAGGTGGTGACCCAGCGACAGTGATGCCAAATTGATGAGAGCGGCAGCAATACATGTCGAACTGCAGGATAGCTAAAGCAGGAATCAAGACAACGAGATGGCAGCTGTCATACCGTCCTGTGTGGTGAAAACATTGCCCTGACAGCCAGAGGCGCTGTTGCCATATTTCAACCTCACAGCGGAAAAGGCAGCTGGTGGCACCAAAGGTACGTGGCTAAGTGGCTGAAAACTTCATCCATAGAGCCACGGCAACACTGAGACGTTGCCATTGTGATGTATACAAAATCGTGTTTCATAACTGACACTGGTAGATGAGAGAAGTAGCTGCTGAAAGCCCACAGCAACTGTCAAGGCTCTACTTCCACCACAAGCAGCCACAGAACACCAAAATATTAGTACTGCAAGGCCTTCGTTACGATATGGAAACAAAGAATAACAGCAGAGCTCCCAATAGCCTGGCAGTGAACTCTGAATAGGAGAAAATATGGCGGGGCAATCCATATTTTTAATTCGAAATACGCGATTTAGATGACAATATTTTTCATTAATGCTGTATGGATTGGCCTAATATTTTAGAAGTAAAATTCTTGCCTAGAAACTGAAAGGTTTTTATGACCTTACAAAGTAATATATTCGAGAAATCTCAGTCAAAAACTAAGATAAACGTCTCACAGCTGGGACTCGCAGCTATGTAAAATTTTGTAAATGATGTCGTGGTTGCCCTTTGATTGTAAAATTATCAAATTGTAAAAGCCACTGTTGCAGTTTCTACCATGTGACCATTATCAAGTGGAAATAACTGCACCTTAGCACACGATGTAGAAGCTGGTTTCTCACATTGTGTCTCTGATTACAGTTTGTTGTGTGTATTGCATTCTTTTAATTGCACTGCGAATCTATTGCTCATATTCTGTTTCATTTTTGCTTTCGTCTGTAATATTGGATGGAGGAAATGATACAATATCCCATTTCTTTTTGTTTCTTGTATAGCTGAAACTGGTTCTGTCACATAGTGTTCTATAGAGTAACGTACATTTGCTCCTGCTTACAAATCAGCATGTAAACTGCTCAATTTAAATGTTTTGTAAGTATGTCCTTCATATTCTACTTTATTTTACTTAGTGTCCAATTTTCGTTCTTTCTCACATAAGGGAGAACTCCATGTAAGCAGCTTTTGGCAGTAGCGGTATTCAGTTTTATTAAATCTTGTCATGGAGGGAGTATGTATTTCTGCTTTGAATGGTGTTGCTTCTTATCACTGAGTACAGTTTGTAGTCCTGTTGACTGAGACATTCTTCCTTGAAAATGCTGCAAGTGCGACAGTAGTTATGCAAATATGTTCACATGGTTATTAAAAGGTACTGCAAATAATATATTTTAGCAGAAATCAGTGCAATACTATCATCCACGAACTCCAATGAAAGTTTAAGAGAAAATAATACATTTTCTCATGCTTTCATCAATGGATCTAGTACTGAATTCTGTATAACAAGAGTGACCTAATGCAGTAGCGTTCAGTATGGCAGAAGTATGTTCATATTGTACCATACAGTCCCATGTGCAAAAATGCACTTCGTTCCAGAATATTTTTGCTGCGTGGTAGTACCTGGGGCAATAACTACACACTCTATCATTAATGCCACAAAGCATATTCAGTGGCAAGAGGCAAGATCTTTCAAAGCACTAATAGACACTCATTCCGCGAAAAGGCGAAATAAAGTTGGATATCAATTCTGTCAACTGCTGATAACATTCATTTCTCCATTAAATGTGAGAAAGTGCAAAAATTGGATATGAATTAAAGTAAAGTAGAATATGACAGTCAATTTAGAACATATTTAAGGAAAGCAGTTCGCACACAGATTCATAAGCAGGGCAAATATACATTTGTCTACAGAACACTATGTGATGAAACCAACATCTGTTTTATATGAAACAAAAACAAATATGGAACGATTACTCTATCTCAATATCACAGAAGCAAGCAAAACTCATGTAGAATATGAGCAACATATTCACAATGCAATTCTAAGAGTGCAATACACACAGTAAGTCGTAATCAGTAACATAAAGTGACGGAACCAGCGTCTGCTTACTACTAAATGAAAACAGAGATGGAAGGCTTTGAACCACCCAATGCGAAAATGAGATGATGAAGGACTGTTAAGTTTGCATTGCTGCAAGTGACCAGGCAGAGAGCAAAACTGGTGCTACTGGAAGCCCCCTACAGGTGTGTCAACACCACAAAGGCGAAACTCATATAGTTCCTTCTGATAACATGACCTTGATTCACTGCCTGGCCACTTGGAATGCTCCAAGTTTATCAACCATTCATCATCTCGTTTTCTTACTGGGTGATTTAAAGTCTTCCATCTTTGTTTTTTTTGTTCTGTAGTAACAAAAAGGACAAGCTGGTTTCGTCGTACTGTGTTTCTGGTTATACGGCTTGAGTATATTGCACACTGAATTGCATTGTAAATATGTTTCTAGTATTCTGCTTGATTCCTGCTCACTTCTGTAACATTGGGTGCAGTAAATGATTCCATATTTGTTTGTTTTATATCAAACTAAAGCTGGTTTTAACACATTTTGTTCTGCGAACTTGCATATATTTCTTACAGCTTACGAATCCATGTGACTGCACGATTATAAGTATATTTCCTTTATTCAAGTTCATTTTTGTTTGCATCCATGTCCTGCAGTTTCTCGCATTTAATGGAGAAACCTATGTTAGTTGCTTGTGACAGAAATGATATTCGGCTGTATTACGTCTTGTCACTGAATGAATATGTATTTCTGCTTTGAATGATGTTGCTTCTTGTGACTGAGTATCAAGCATTTCACAAGATTATTTGCAGAGTACACATGTAGATGTAAATGAGTATGCTTTGTTATCTTCGTGACTAGAGCATTCTTCCCTACAAATACTAAAAATGCTACAGTAGTTATGCAAACGTGTCAACACACGATGACAGACCATACCACAATTTAATATCCGGCAGATTAACATGTTTGTCCACATGAACATAAGGAGTTTAAGAAGCTCAGAACATGCAGCTGGGCAGTTTATAGCACAGTACAGTTCGTGCTTTGTCAGACCAGATAACCATCCCGGCAAACAGTTCATCCTGCCAAAGCAAACCTTCAAACCACCATATGATCCTGGTCGTCCTCGTTCATAGCATGCAGCGATCTTGGAATGCACACTTACCACTTTACAGCCTTCAGAATTCGTCGTATGCCTGATCGCCTTACTCCACTTTCACACACACCTGCTTCACAAATTTTTGCGGTAACCTGGTAAAATGTTGCAACAGAGCAGTGCTTGAAGCTGGACTTGTTGATGTTTTTGGTCCGCCAGACCTTTCCTTTGCACTTCCTGGACAGAATTGTCGGCTTCAAATTTATCCGAATACAGTAAATTTTTGTACGTGTTGGTAGCCGAGTTCCATACACCTTATTTGTAACCAACAGAAGATATTTCACTGTCTTTCCTTCAGAAACTGTTATGCTATTTTCGAGAAAATTTATTTTTGGACGAAAAAGGATTGAAAAATTAATACTGTTTTGTCGTTCACACATTGTTTTGCAGTGCTGAATGAATCTTGTGTGACTAGGGACTCCCGTCAGGTAGACTGTTCGCCGGGTGCAAGTCTTTCGATTTGACGCCACTTACGCGTTGATGGAGATGAAATGATGATAATTAGGACAACACCCCGTCCCTGAGCATAGAAAATCTCCGACCCAGCTGGGAATCGAACCCGGGCCCTTAAGATTGACATTCTGTCCCACTGTCCACTCGGCTACTGAGAGCGGACTTCGCAGTGCTGCTTATTTCAGACAACCATACTGATACATAATTGGGATTAGTTGTTGCAACATTTTGTGCCAAAACCATTCAAATGAGTTTTTCTAGCCGCACTTCCTTATTTTTCAATTTTTATTGCATACCTTAAATAAACAATGGCACGAACCTTAAGATAACAGATAATAACAAGATGTGTGCTTTTCAGTAGTTTATTATTTGTTGCGTGAATAGTTCAGCGTTCATGACCTGCATGATTCATTACACAGCCAATGTTTTTCTCCTTTTTTTCAGACGCAAAATTTCATTTACAACATCTCTCAGGAAATTCTCAAATATCTGGAAACGAAACGTTAGCTCAGCTGATAGGTATTATAAATTAGATTTAATCACATATGTTGGTTCTTTTTGCGTCTTAGGATAATTCCTCCTGTTGGTCGTCAACTCATTGGATGTTGAAGAGCTAGCATATCCTAGTGCAATGTTGCCCACACTTCGTGCTTCATTGTAAAGAAACTTTCATATTTTGTAATGGCTGATTATTTCGTACTATTTCATCACGTGGTTGGCAACATGCCCTGGGTGCAAGTGAACTGTGTGGTCAGAGAACTAGCCATCTGGACAGACTGCCCTTCACATTGGTTCTCACACATCCAAAGCCACTTCGTCATATAATGCAAGACTCTGTCAAAGATGCAAGTGTGGTGGCACTACTTGACATCCACTCTGCCAGTGACATTAGCGACGTAATTGCAAACCAGGCTGCCTCCAGAAAGCATGAGTTACTAATAGGTGACCTGCCGAAAGGAAGCCGTCACAATTCTTGTGACACCTTCGCACCTCGGCCATACTGGATGTCCTGGACCCTATGCTATGGTCCACATGTATGTCACGCTTGCTGGGGATGCCTCGCACCCACTCTCGGTAATGCAAGAAAGGAACTTCATCAAGTTGGCAGTGATTGCAAGTGCAGTTTGAAGACTGAGTCTATGCCAGTAACATATAAATTAAGAGATTTGAATGGTGAATAAAAACAAAGGAATTTTTCATGAACAAGAACTACAAAAAATCAAAAAAACCCTGGTGTACACCTTCTGAACAAGTTTTGAGAATGAAAGAAGATAAAGTATATGTTAAATGGCTGAGACATGATGATTCCAATAATAGTTGGGTAAATAAAAGTGATGTTATTTTATAAAAGTTGGACCAGTTCATTAGTTACACTTTAATTCTATATAATATTTAGATCTGGTAATTCACTGGGTCTAGCAGGAAAAATAATTCAATTAATAAAAATTTGTATGTATAAATCTGCCAAACAGTATGAACGAGAAAACTACACTTTCATTTTTTGTAGCCATATGTTATCCAAATGACAATGAAGATATAGTCTCAAAACTCATAAGTCAATTAACTGATGAAAATATTAATTATTTACATGGTTTAATGGAGAATAAGTTTGTATTGTTTTTGAATACTTTAAAATGCAAATTACTGTATAAAGTTTATTCTTATCATATCTGCTATCTCTTTCCATAACTTAAACTTTCTCTTACCTTTATACCCCTTTGATTCTAGAAGTTCTTTGAATACTTCTTTATCCACTTCTTTTTATGAGGATATTCTTCAAAGTTTTCAGAAATAACTGAAAACAGTTTTTCATTAAGTAAATTATTTACGATAACACTTTTTACTTTATGTATTTTGTTTCCAATCTGCAACTGTACAAAAATTTCTTGTTGGATAATAATTGTATTGAATTCTATCAGATCTTTGTTTTGAATATCTGAATAATTTTCTTCTATTCGAATTAATTAGTATTCATTAGTATCTTCATAAAATAAATTAATATGATGTTTCAAATCGTCAAAAGGAATTTGATACATTTCTTTCTCTTTATTATCTTTATGTACATACAGAAATTTTTCAACTATGTTTTCAACTAGTTTGTAATTATAATATTGTTGTGTGTATATAAACAATAATTTGTCATCATCTAAGTGCCTATTACTATTAGTTGAAAAGTGACCTACTAAATTTCAGTTGAACTCCATCAACATTTAATTTTTTTTCTAGAATAATGTTTAGTAGTTGTTATGTAAATTATTTCTTCTTTTTTCATTTCAATGATATTAGTTACTATCTCTTTTAAATGTTAACATTCCTTCTCTTTTTCTTTTATTTGTAATCTACTTTCAAATTCGTTTGTAAGTTGTTGAGATGGAATGAATTTCTTTTCTTTTACATAATCAGCCTAGGAGAGAAAGATTTATTCTGGCTTAAGATAATATCTTTTAACATCCTTAACCTTAGATTTATTCAACAACAATTTAAAATTATGTATTGTCATATGTACTATCTTTCTCTAGATAAACTATTTCGAGATGCCTTTCTGTGTACTCTTGAATATAGGGATTGAAAAGTACTTTTTTATTTTGATAATCTATTTGTTCATAATCTATACAATTTTCTTTGATGAATTCAACAAAACTGGCTTCTCTCCTTATTTCAACGATCGTAATATTGGATGAGTGACTTTCATTAAGAAATCCTCTGAAAATAAGCTAATTTGGTATAATTGATATTTATTTTTTACCCTTCAAAGATAACCATAATTCTAAAATATTTGATCATCAGATAGTGTTAAGTTGTTTTGATTCATATGATCACAAATATTCCAGACAGATGATTCTGAACTGGCGACAACTACATTAGATGGAATAGCTGCTATTTATTAAACATAATTTTACTAGCTTTTTTATTTTTCAATAAAAATTATGGTTTTTCTCATTCTTATTTCAGTGATCATAATATTCGATAGCTGAATTTTTATGTAAATTCCGTAATGAAAAAAGTTTAAAATTTTCAGAGGGGATGAAGGCATAATGAATAAAGTTAAAAAATTACAGGGACCAGATATCTATTTTCATATAGAAAATGTAAACTCAGTTTGCCATGTCTAGGTTTATTATATCAGTAATAAGTTGTTCTTGAGGGTAATTATTTAAAATATTATAATAATTATACCAACAAACTATTCTTAAAGTTTCTTTCAGTTGTTGATATAAATTATTTCAGTTAGGATTGTAGTTAAGTCTTAACATTTCTTCACAATTTGGATGTATATCTTCGATTCTATATAAGTGTTTTCATAATTTCCTTCTCAACATAGTAAGTGTAATCACAATCATTATCAAATAATTTCAAAAGAGCAAATGTTGGTTTTAAATTTTCATTAACTATTTTAGGTACAATATGAGGTAATAACATATTTATTTCTTTGTTTCTTTCGTTTATTATTCCAAACGTATCATGAATTACTTCTTCAAAACTTTTATACTTTCATCTTTGATTTTATTTAAATTTTCCAAGTGAGTTATTGTATCTTTCATTTTATATTCTCAATGTATTTGAACTGACGGGAAAGATTCTTCATCAACCCAATCTCGAAAATCTTGTGTAATAGGCATTTTGGATCTCATAACTAAAGAATATAGACCTGGTTCATGGATAAATTTTGTTGAATTTTGAAAATATCTTGTTAGTGGTGTCACACTACTACTGAAACGTTCATATTTATTACATACTTATATTTAACATGAAGTTTTATACTATCTCAGGGTCAATTATATCCTAAAATATCTGCAACTTGATCTGCCTAAAACAACAGATTATTTTTCATCAATAATCACAAATACGTACTGATTATTAGATCCATATTTGATCCCATATAAGAGAAATTTTTTATTAGATATTTAATCGATTATATTTAATAAATAATGAATACAGTCTTGGTCCATTAATAAAATTGAGTGTAAGTGTAACTGTTGCCTAAGTAATCAACATAATGTTTTTACAATTGTTTAAAATTGCAGGATCCAAATTTCTGGATCCTGGAAATATGTACAGAAAAGTTAAAATATCATTTGTAATTCAAAAAATGTTGCCATTCCTTAAAATTGTCATGGTTCATTATTGACTGTGGGTATCATGTATACAAGACAAGATACCATTGTCTTTGAGAAACTGTATGCAATTAATCTTCCTTGGTTTAAGATCTGTGGGTGGGAAATTTTTCCGTACCTGGGTATTCCATATTGAAAAATTAAAATTAATAGATTTCCTTGTTCAAAGAATGCAATAATTTTTCAAAAGAGAAATGATGCCTTTTTGAATATTCATTTTTCACAACTCTAATAAAAATTATTTCTAATGAATGGCAAATGTAAATAGTCTGAAAATCGACAAACTGAAACCTAGAGCAAAAGAAGTATGACTTTAAAGAATATTGCAAAGTTAGAAAACAATTTATTGATGTCATTAATACTCATAATATTAATGAAGAAATGAATAATAATATTAATGAGCCAGTGTGAGCTCTTGCCTGTGCAGTGAAGTGAATGAGTTAAAAACTAAACAACAACAAATTATTTAGATGATTTAACCTATGTGTAAATAATTTAATTTTCAACAATTATATGACTTGAGTTTAACAAATGAAACATATGGTGAAATAGCTATTGATTACATTGAAAAGGAAAATACATTTGGTAAATTTGAATGGAATGATTTAATTTCGAGATTTTATTATATACCTTTAAAAATGATAGAATTTCAATTTGCATAATATATCAATACATGAAAAATTATCTGAAGGTTTTATGAGAGCATTTAAAGATAAATTAGATTGGGGAATGTACATCAGGTGAATAAAAATTATCTGAAAATTTTGTAATGGAATTTAAAGATAAAGTTAATTGGGAAATATTTTTAAAATACCAACAATTATCTGAATCTTCTATGCAAAAAATAATTACACCTTATGAAATACTGATGGAACAATCTGAAAAATATGGATGTCCTATATGCTTAAGTAATAAATCATCAATTTATAAAAACAACCTGTAATCATATTTTTCGTAAAGTGTGTATTGATGAATCATTAAAAAAACAAATGAAATATCCTATGTTTAGAAGTGTTATTAAAAGATATAATGAAAAGTCTATTATAAAGCAAACTGATGATGATTTAATAATTATTGATAAAGCTTAAGGTGATGATGATGATAGTGCTTGGGAATAGATTCATCTTATAATATTTTACTTCTTCACTAATGTAACAAATTTTTTCTGTATAAATGGAGCAGGTACAACAACAAGCAGAGCAGTCTTGTGATGTCAAATCCAAACATTGTGAATATTGTAATACTGAGAAGTCGACTGATAATTTTACTTCAGAGAAATATACAAACGATAGATAAAGAATGATATGTAGATAATGTGCAAATGAATATCATATAAAAATTACAACAATAATCTAATTCCTTGTGTAAGTGGAAAAAATATTTCTAATTATTATTATAAAAATAGTTTACACCGAAGTCCGAGAGAAGAACATTCGAAAATATTATTGTCAATGAGAAACTAAGAAAAACAAGAAATTGATACAGTGGCAAAGAAATGTAAACGTTGGCAAGAGATGGAAAGTTTAGATTGTTTCTCTGTTAATCCATCACATAAAGGGAAACATAATAATAAATGTGGACAATGTACTTTAGAATATATGAAAAATAAGATAATGAACTCTTCTTGTATTTAGTGCTTAAATACTTATTAAATAAAGAACCTCCAAATATATAAAATCTTTTTTTTTTCAAATCGAAAAAATTTATTATATAAATAGAAAGGTTAAATGGTGTGATTCACAATTATTCAATTTTATGATTATTGACAAAGAAATAATTTAAGAATATATAGTTAATTAAATGAAGCTGCTCTAATTAGATTTATTAAAAGACATCAAGACACAGTAACTGTTAATGTATCTGTCAACGTTTATTCATTTCACGAAAAATATCAAGTATATCCATAAAAAAATACGAAAAGTAAGAAAAAGGAACATGTAAATCCCCTTCATTTGAAGAAAGAAAATAATTCACACTATTGTTGTATAAAAATGTATCTAGGCATATTTTGAGTCTAATTAATAAACATGAAGAAGTAAAATTTATTTGTGAAATGTGTTTACTCCATTTCACTGGTAAAGAAAAATTAGATAATCACACATTAAGCTGTTTAGGTAACATACCATTAAAAGTAAAAATGCCAGAGAAAGGTTCCTATGTAAATTTTAAAAATTATCAATATATGCAGAAAGTTCCATTCGTTATTTACGCTGATTTCGAAAGTTTATTATTGAAGATGGATAACTAGCAACCAGACCCTGAAAATTCATATACAATGAAACATTAAAAACATCAACCAAGTGGACTCTGTTATTATATTATATGTGCAAATGGACACTATAAATATCCTGTTGTCTACATAGGACCAAACTGTGATAAAAATTTATTGAATGTATAAAAAAAGAGGTTGAAGAAATTGGAAGAATTTATTCTGAAGCTGAAGAAATGAAACCATTAACTCCTGAAGAACAATCAAGATATGCAAGATCGAAAAAATGTACAGTGTGCTACTATCATTATTCACTGAAAAATAAAAAGGTTTGACAACAAAATCATTTGACAGGAAAATATGTAAATCAATTATCTAATAAACATAATTTACAGTTAAAACATCTGAGCTTTGTACCAGTTTATTTACATAATTAATCATGATATGATTCGCATCTATTTGTGAGAGATCTTGGTTATGATGGGCGAGAAACAGATTAATGTGATTCCAGGATTTCTCGGCATATTCTATTGATGAATTCTTCTCAGGTGATCAGCCGAGTGGTGGCGTCGTCTTGTCACTGCGTTTCGATGAGTGCTGTACCCATCATCCTCAAGCGAGGTGTTAGGATGCTGCCGTCTCTCTCACCTTTTACTTTCCCCTCCTTGGGGAAGTGTATGGAGGAGTGTGTAGCCTGTAGGCTTTTACTCCACATTGTATGCTTGTGTGTGTGTATGTGTGGATAGTTTTGGTTGTCTGCGTATTGTGATGGTGTTCTGGTTGTGTCTCGTACTTGCCTGAGGTGGGAAAGATGTTAGCTATTTTTAGGATTAAGGATTGGTATAAGGACTTGGAGATTTTGGTGTTTTTCTCTTCGACTTAGTCATCGAAGATCGTCATAGGGTATTTGTGCTTACCATGGGACATGTCATACTGACCTAGGGAGTGGATGAGGTTATTTCCCCCATCATGCATATGTCGATAGAGAACTCCTTCATGAGTTCTCTGAACTCGACCTTTTGATTAACAGTGTCATTTGCTTTAGAGACCCACATTGTCAGGCCTTGGATATTTTGTCATCTATCCATGATGGGGTTTTGAAACTACTGATTAATACACAGAGGGGAGCGACTGCTGAACTGCTGCCTGAAGCGCAACGAAGATCTGAGTGTTCTGCCTCTGGGCCTCCCTAAATTCTTTCATCATTTCCGTAACAAGGATCATGATCAGGACCATGATGCCTAACAACTGATCAGAGGGGGTGGACTGAGTGTGGGTCTTAGTGGACCTGGTCATTGTTGTGTTTTTCCCGGTGTTGTTCTTGCTTGTGTGTCTGGTATTGTGTTGACTGGGCTTGCGTCAATTTCTTGACGTTTTGGTGGCTTTTTCTTGGAGAAACCACTTCTGCATATGTTGCCCTTGGTGTGTCGGGCCTTGGTTTTACCCAAGTTTTGTCTGTGTGTGTTGTCCTATTTCGTCTTTCTGTGTGGTTTGATGGGGTGGTGGTGTTTTGTTTTCATGTGTGAGGGCGGCCTTGACACCCTTTACCTTATGTATGTGGACCTCACAGACTCGGTACCCTGCCGTGTGGTTTTTTTCCATACAGCATGCATCTTAGCTGCGGGTCCATGTGTTTCATTGTGCAAGTGCTGGTGTAATGGGATTCGGCGCATTTTCTGCAGCGCACGGGCATCTGGCAATGGGCGGCTATATGATGCAGTCCCTGCCACACGAAGCATTCCACCATCTTGTTCTTGCGGTGAAGTGGCTCCGTGGTGACAGGAACTGCCGGAACAACCTTGATCTCATGCCTGTTCTGGAGTATGTCTGGCAGAGTGATTTGGAATAATGACCACTTATTCTCTGTCCCATTTTTGCCCATCTGCTCAACGGTTTTTACAAAAAATCCCTGGGCAGTCCGCTCTCTTTTGACTGCCTGGGGGGGGGGGGGCGAAGCCGTCTGGGGAGGCCCCTAATAATGATGTCTTTGTTTCTTGTCTTGCTGGTGGGGATCATGTAGTGTGGTATATTTTTGTCAGTGAGGGCCTTTCTTGTGGTGTTACAGCCTTCTATGTTGTGTAGTGTGATTTTGTGTTTAGGGGAGCGATTTTGTGTTTACGGGAGCGATTTGGGTTGGGGTGGTGGGATTCCTGCTCTTCTTGTGGTCCTTTGCACGCTGCTGCTTCGTGGACGTGGACTTGAGTGTGGGGGAGGGGGGATTTAAGGAATTGAGATCGGGTGGGGGGTTGGGTCGCAGTTGAGGGTTTGGGGTGGATTTTAGTCAGTTGACGGGACTTCTGCTTGCCATCATTTAGGTCTAGGATATGTTGGGTGAGTCGGTTTTGGGCGTCGGGCTCAGGAGAGGGGAGGGAAGGAGGGGATCGCAAATACTGACAATGTAGTTATTTGTTTGTGTTCTCCGTGTAGTTGCATTTTGTGTAGACGTCACCATGTCCGGAGTGGAAAGGGGGGTTGCTGCCAGGGGATTGCCAGTTACTACCCTTGTTGGCACCATTGGGTTTCCCAGTTGAATTGCTGGCCCTAATAACACGATGTCAGACGCGGAGTTCTGGACGGAGGTGGCGGAAAACCCTTTGGTTCCGCGGCCTCTTCCAGGTCCTGACCAACTTTTTCTCTATTCTTGGGGAGAGCAGAGCCTGGCTCTGCGACGCGGCCGCGGCAACAAGAGAACGCGCTTCGTGTCGTCGGCGGAATGAGCCCGCCGCGATTCTAAAGTTCCACCCAGCATCGACATTCCGCTTCGACAAGACGACACGACAATTCTACTGTCAGGCGACGCCACGCAAAAATTCCCAAGCACCGTTTTGCTACGCTGCGAGGCCTGGTTGCTAGTGCCTGTCAATGTTTTAATAAAAACAAAGCCGGGAAAGACTTCCGGTTTCACTCCTGTGCAAGCAAGGGCCTATGGCTGCATGAGCGCGAGTAAGCGGAACTGACGCCAATCATGCGCCTGCTGAAGTGAATGCCGAGAGGCGCGCCCGGTGGCGGGGTACTACGGCGCGGCTCCTGCGCGGGAGTCGAGTCCATTCTGTCCCCGGACCCCGCCACCTTCAGAACGGAGCATTCCTGACGTATCGCCTCAATTGCGGAATCCCACGTTGCACTAATTCCAAATCTGCTAGCCCAGTTGACCAGATTGTTGTGGAGACGTATTTCCACTGCCTCATAGATGACAGAGTCCCAGAATCAGTTGATACTGCACATCTTCTTCGTTTCTTCAAAATTGAAGGTGTGCCCCTCATTAACACTATGCTCTGCTACCGCAGACTTGTTCATTTGTCCTAAGCGCACGTTTCTGATGTGCTCCGAATAGCGCTGTGATATACACCGTTGTGTTTGTCCCATGTTCTGCCTTCCACATTCACACTCAATATTGTAGATGCCCGGTGTCTGCAATCCCAAAGGGTCTTTGGTCGAGCCAAGTATGTCCTTTACTTTTCGCGTTGCGCGGAAGATGGCTTTTATACCGTGCTTTTTCAATATTCTTGCGATTTTGGCTGTTGGCGGGCCAGCATAGGGCAGGAACGCCACACGATTTGCGTCTGGCTTGTCCTCCCGCCTCTTGTCTGTCCGTAACAAGCGTCTTACCCGCGTCTCGCTGTAGCCGTTTATTCGGAAAGTTTCCTGTAGATGCTGCAACTCCTGTGGCAAACTCCCCCTGTCGCAGATGTACAAACGTGTTTAGTAGCCAGTTGCGTTGTGCTGGATGGTGGCAACTCCGAGCATTAAGATAAAGGGCTGTGTGCGTCTTTTTACTGCAGACCGAGTGTCCCAATGCACCGTCCAGATTTTTCTTGATTAAAATGTCCAGGAAGGGCAGGCATCCGTTCTCTTCTACTTCCTGATGAACTCGATATTTTCATGTATGTCACTGAAATGACATAGAAACTCCTGTAGGTTTTCCTTGCCATGCGGCCACATCACAACAGTATCGTGAATGTATCTGTAGAACACTTTTGGTTTTAGGCGAACAGTATCCAGTGTTACATCTTCAAAGTGCTCCATGTAAACGTAGACAATAATTGGACCTGAGGGGGAGCCCATAGCAACCCCGTCTATTTGTTCATAGAATTTCCACCATATTTGAAATAGATGGTAGTTAGGACGTGAAGGAAGAGTCTGATTGTGTCTTCATCGAAGTCTCCCTTGAGAAGCTCTAAGGAATCGTCCAGTGGCATGTGGGTGAAAGGGACGTATCATCAAAGCTCATAGAAGGACCTTCTCATCTATGCGCAGCTCTTGGAGTACCTTAACAAATTCTGTAGAGCTCTTGACGTGGTGACCCACAAGTAGTTTTAGTAGTTGTGCTAGATGTTTGGCTATCCCTTAATTATGTTGGTGAGTTTATGGTGTTCAGTATCGCACATAGTGGAACCATCTCCTTATGGATCTTCAGGGGGCCACATAGTCGTGGAAGCGCCACTACCCTGGGGTAAAGCCTTCTGATGGTGTTCCTGCCTAGTCCCGAGCTATTGAGAAGACCTGTGGTCTTACTTGTGACTGTAGTAGTCGCGTCTTTCCTCACTTGTTTGTATGCAGAATCTTGCAGCAAAGTCTCTATCTTTTGTCGGTAATATTCTGTCTTCAGTAGTGCAGTCGCACTGCCTTTATCTGATACTAAAACCACTGTATCTTTGTCGTCCCAGAGGACCAGCAACGCCTTGAATTCTGCTGCCAAAATGTTGTTCTTGGAAGTCTTGCTTTCTCGAGTATTCTCCAAGTCTCCCTCCACACTTCTTCAGTGGCCTCCAAAGAGAGCCCTCATATGGCTTGCTTGACGTTGACCACGATGTCACATTTTCGTAATGTTCTAGGAACTGGAGCAAAGTTCAATCCTTTCGGCAGCACGGAGATTCTTGTTTCATCCTGTTCTCTTTCAGTCAGGTTGATGACGATCTTAGTACTGTTGAAATTGTCTTCCTGCTGCCCAGCCCTTGGAAGTTGGAGAAACTTGTCGCATTGTTTCTTGCTGGATTTCGTCTTGTGGAGCTCACTACTTGCATAACAGTCACCATCTACCCACTCCCGGGTATGTGTTGGCAGAATGGAAATCAGGTAGAAGTGGTGAGAGAGCAAATTCTTCACGTTCTTGTAGAGTTCCATTCTAGTAATACGGGTGTGCTCTTGTGCCAATGCTGAACTGGCGCGTCGTAATATGCGTCTTGTCTTTTGCCTTGCTGACAGGATGCCATAGGTTAGCAAAGTGCGGCATCACATCCTTATCCCGACTCCTTAGCAAGAACGCCAACCTGCTGAGCAGCTTCCCCTTCTTGATTCGTAGTTTCTGCTGCATCTTGTAGCTGCACTGGATATCCTCCCCATAGAGGTGTGATAAATGCGATTGTAGGATTTCTCTGCATATTCCATTGATGAACTCTTCTTAGGTGATCAGCTGTTGTCCTCAGAAGACGACAATGGTCAAGAAACTATATAGGTACGTGCAGCACAGCATCCCAACACCTGACTTGAGGATAATGGGTACGAAACCCATCGAAACGCTGCGACAAAACGATGCCACCTCCTGGCTGATCAACAGAGAAGAGTTCATCAAAGAAATATATTCAATACCAAACAACGAAGATTGTTTTTGATAAGAAAACATAAAGACTAAAAATGACATTTATTAACATATTTAAATTTATGGTTTCCTCACTTTAATCAAATTTGAAGAGAGATAAAAAAAAAGTTAGAAAATTTTTCTCAGAAGAGGTATTCGATTTAGTTATCATAAAAAGTATATATCGATATGATTACATGGATTCTTGGGAAAAATTTGAAGAGACAGTTACCAGCAAAAGATGAATTCTATAATAAATTGTATGACCATGAAATAAGTGATGAAGATTATAAAAATGCAAAAATTGTTTGTTAAAGATTTAATACTAAGAATCTAAATGACATTTCATGATCTATATCTTAAAACTGATGTATTGTTATGGTCTGATGTATTTGAAAATTTTAGGAAAACTTGTATAAAAGCTATGATTTAGATCCATCTTGATATTTTACAGTGACAAGCTTACCTTGGGGTGCAATGTTGAAAATGAATAAACAACAACTTGATTTATTACATGATTATAATATGATTTTAATGGCTGTAAAGAGAATAAGTGGAGAAATATAACATTATTGTAAAAAATATGTTAATTCAAACAATAAATATATGAAGGATTTTGATAGTAAAAAGATATGAAATTATCTAGCATATTAAGATGCAGATAGTTATATGGTTATGCTATGAGTCAATATTTACCTTATGGTGAATCTGAATGGGAAGAACTAACAAATTTTGTTTGTACAAAAATAACTCAAATTTCAGATACTGATAAAACTTGATATATTTTCGAAGAAGATTTAGAATATCCAAAAGAAATACATGATTTAGATTTGCCACTCGTTCCTGAAAGCTAGTTGTTGACTACTCTGAATTATGTAGTTCATTATACGAGGACTGGAACTTAGATAGTGAGAACTAGTTATTCACAACCGATACAAAAGAGTTACATGTTTGCAACTGTTACTGTCCTTCAAAGCAATCACCAGCGTTGTGGAGAACCCATTGCCAGCGATGTGGAAGGCGTATTATACCATTATCAGAGCCCATTCTGTTGATGGTACGAATGCAGCAGTCTACTGCCTGTTGAATCTCTAGAACAGTTCTGAAGCGAAAGCCACGAAGTGGTTCCTCCATCTTCAGAATCAAATCAAAGTCACAAGGACTTAAATTGGGGAGCATGATGGATGGTACAGTACTTCCTAGTCCCATCGACTGAACAGAGCAGCCACAGCTTGTGCAGTATGCACCCGTGCATTGTCATGCAAAATGATGGGTGGGTTGCGCAGAAAGTGTCGCCGTGTATTGGCGGTCTGCTGTGGCGGAATGTAAAGCATTAGGATAACACCATCACAGTCGTCATCGAGAATCAACATACCTTTAGACTGCTCCATTGGCACCATCAACAGAATAGGCTCTGCTAATGGTATACTATGCCTTCCACATTGCCAATGGGTTCTACACAACGCTGTTGACTACTTTGAAGTACAGTAATTTAAGTTCCAACCCTCATAGAAATCATAACCAGTATTTATCATTAGAAATGAAATTAACAAAAATACATAGAGTTTTAAAATTTAAACTATCAGATTGGTAAAGGAAGTATATAGATTTAAATACCAAAATGAGAACTAAAGCCAAAAATGGTTTTGAAAACGATTTCTATAAACTTCTGAATAATTCAGTCAGTGGAAAATATTTGAAACAGATTGGATATAAAATTAATGTCACATGGAAAAAAATGTGATAAATTAATAGCAATGCCAAACTTTAAAGCAAGAACTATATTTAATGAAAATATTGCTGCTATTCATATGAATAAGACAAAAATTGCATTTAATAACCCCATCTACATTGGTATTAGTGTACTTGATTTATCTAAAGAACTGATATATGATTTTTGTTATAGACTAATGAAACTGAAATGTAGAGAATATGTAATATACAAACTAAAGATTTGAATGAAGATATGAAATCGATGATTGATGTATTTGATACTAGTGATTATCCACAAGTTAACAAGAAAGTTGTAGGAAAAATGAGGTGAATGCAATGGAAAAATAATGGAATAATTTTGTGGTTTCAGAGCAAAAATGTATGCTTATAAAGTTGGTGATAAAATAGAGAAAAAATCTAAAGGAGGTAAGAAATTTACTGTCAAAAATAGAATAAGCTTAGAAGATTATACAGATTGCATGTTTAGCAATAGAGAACAGTACAGAAGAATTACTATGATTCAAAGTGATAAGCACCAAATACGCACAGTTGTAATAATCAAGGATGCATTGAGTCTTTATGATGATAAAAGATATGTTTTGGAAAATAGAATAGATACATTACCATACGGACCTTACAAAGTGACTGCTAAAGCAGTCTGTGGACTGCATCCAGTCTGAGACTTAAGTCACTTTACAAATTATAAAAAAATCTAATAAAAATTTTCTGTATAAATGGAGACTAATCAGGAAGCTCAACAACATAAGTGTCTCAAAAGAGATTTAAAAACTAACTGAGTTAGAGATAAATGTTTTACATAATGTTACTAAATGTTAAAAAAATCATATCCTTCAGAAGCATTTTATCCTCTTTGCGAATCAAAATTATATACATTCTCTACTTCAATCATCAGTTATTTTATTGTCCAAATAGCAAAACTTATTTACTACTGATAGTCTTTTATTTCCTAGGGTAATTCCCCCAGCATCGCCCTGGATATTTTATCCACAAGGGCGCAACTATCATTTAACCAAACAGTGGAGCTGTATGTTAACCATACAGCAGACAGCATGTTCTTGGAAAAAATAACAGCTGCAGTTTCCCCTTGCTTTCAACCATTCACGGTATAAGCACAGCAAGATAATGTTGGCTGATGTGTCGAGGCCAGATATGTCAATCTCCAGTCTGTTGCCCTTGCACTGCAGTGACACTGTCATGTTCCTCCATATGTGGGCAGAATGAGATTTTCACTCTGCAGCGGAGTGTGCGCTGATATGAAACTTCCTGGCAGATTAAAACTGTGTGCCCGACCGAGACTCGAACTCGGGACCTTTGCCTTTCGCAGGCAAGTGCTCTACCAACTGAGCTACCGAAGCACGACTCACGGCCGGTACTCACAGCTTTACTTCTGCCAGTACCTCGTCTCCTACCTTCCAAACTTTACAGAAGCTCTCCTGCGAACCTTGCAGAACTAGCACTCCTGAAAGAAAGGATATTGCGGAGACATGGCTTAGCCACAGCCTGGGGGATGTTTCCAGAATGAGATTTTCACTCTGCAGCGGAGTGTGCGCTGATATGAAACTTCCTGGCAGAGGAGCACTTGCCCGCGAAAGGCAAAGGTCCCGAGTTCGAGTCTCGGTCGGGCACACAGTTTTAATCTGCCAGGAAGTTTCATACCTCCATATGTGGTTGACACTGTTTGGCCACTCAGCCTCACTATTACTTCCAGTTATTATTCTTACAGCCCTTCTCTGCAGTTTACAAATTTTGTCCATGTTTTGTGCCTTCAGTACCCAGAAAAGGATCTCATAGCTAAGCATTGAGTGCACATAGCACCTAGGAATAGTATAGTCTTCGGACGAGCGCAAGCTATGAGCTTCATTTATTTCAAGCATCAACTTCGCTTCGCAATTTCTCGGGATGTAATTAACGTATTTCGATGCAACCAATGCCGTGATCTTTGTGATTTTTCATGCTATTGTTTGCATACGAAATAATTGGGGGTGTCCATTTAAAAATGCACAAGTTTGTGTTGAAAATAGTATTTGCTTATGTTTTAAAATTCCGCATAGTATTTACTTTCCTAAGCCCCTGCCTTATGTTCATGCTGATGAAAACCGTTTTTGCATATTTATTGTTGTTCCAGAGATATTTGAGGTGGGGCAGTGTTAGGAGATACTATATATATGGGGTGTTCATTTTAATTGAAGTCGTTGAAATATCATGAAAACTACACATCAGATCAAAAAAGTCATAATTCCAATGTGTTTGTCTCAGAGAGAGACATCTACCCCCCACCACCACCTATGCATTGGAAAGTAGTACCTTGGCAAAGAATGTGGAGGTCGTTTACATTTGTTGATGTGCCCATTCACAAAATGCTACCTGGTTATGGAAAGCGACCCCATGAAGTTTTTGATGCAGTGACACGTGGCATGAATGATATTTATGATGACGCAGTATTGTGACAATACTACCTACAGACATACTGGAATCATGGTGTATTTGCCTGTAACGTTCCCTGGCAACACTCACACTATTAATAAACTAAAATTTAATTGTACTATATACGCCACTATGAAGCAATTTGTATATACTGTAATTATTTAACAAAAAATATTATTTAATTTTGTGTAAAGGACATTCGTTATTATTGTAATATTTTCTGTAGTAATATTCTCGATGTATTTATGATTGTAATATTTCTATACTCATAATGTAATTGCGAAATGTGTCAATATCTGCGATAACAAAAATGTAAAATTCAGCCACAGAGGGAAATAATGTTGTACGATTACAAAGAGATGTTAATGGTCAGCAATAATATAAATAACACTGAATGGTGTGCGTTCTTTGTCGTCTTCCTCGACAGCTGAGAGAGAGAGGAACCTGTGATGTAGCATTTTATGAATGGGTAGACTTCATTTGTCTGTATCTAGATTTAGCCGCCATTAGAGGAGAAATTACAAACTAATGTAAGTTGAATTATTGTTGTGGTCTAAATACATTATAATTTATCAAAAGTGTGTATTACTAATGTAAATTAGCTTACCCATGTCATCTATAATATTTCTTTAAAGAATTTTCAGCATTTTTAGCAATGATCACTGGTGTTGCTGGGCTGTGCCGCGACCGAACGATTTGCAGCTGCGGCACATTTAAAAAATTGTTCTGCTAAGAAAAATTAACCAAACCCGTAAATCGGGAGCAGATAAAAATTAGCAGTGAATTAAGAAAATGTTTTTCTTTTACAGCAATCCTGAGACTGACGGAATTTATTACTAGTTTCACATTTGTGCATTCATACGCGGATAGTTAACATTGAAATTTAACAATTTTTTAGTTCTTTCAAATAACTTAAATGTATAGTGAAGTGTGTTTTATCAATGATAATTAAACGTCGGCTTGGCAATATTTAACCATTTTCTGCTAATAGAGACTTTTGTGTTCCATAGCTAACGCCGGGAAAGAATTCAGTAAATATTTTTTTTAAAAACCGCTGCATTTTGAAAATGTTTGCCAAGGACGAATTATGTAAAGGATTTAATTCTCAACTTAAATATTCTTAATCAGTTAATATGAATTTTTCAGCATGAGAGGGTTGACTAAGTTCACGTAATTTTAAATGTACTTAATTCTGTCTAAATGAATTTTTATTACCACACGTAAATAAGGGGTTCTACAACAAAGTTCGTACTGAAAGAAAGAAGGAAAAAAGATAACAAAAAAACATTATAAAAAAGTAACTATTTAATTTTTTTAAATTTAATTTCATTAAATTGGCGCTCAATAACGTGGGGCCCGAATATGCAGTGGCCACAAAATACCCATGAGATAACTAGGGAATTATTGTAGTCGAACTTTGTTGGAGAGCAATTAATAATTTTTTCATGTATTGTATGTATTGCCTAACCAATATTGTGTGGTAATACCTGTATATGATTATTTTGCATGAGAACACTATATACCCAGAGGCAAGCTGAAGAAGAGAGCTCATTATATCGAAAAATTAATTACCTACCACAATACCTGGGGGCAGCTGCACCCAAGATAGATCACCAAAAGGTAAAGCTACAGTGTAGTTGTCCTGTGGGTAGTAAAGTAGCCACAGTGCAGTTTTCTCGGATCATTAGTGGTGTGCTTGTTGTTAGTGTTCTTTTTTTAAAAAAATAACAGGACATTTGAGTAGTTAGTTATTGTAGTATATAATAGGTGTGTTTCAACAAATGACCATTTCTAGTGTGATTATGTCAGTGAAACCTGAATGTTAGGATATTTAGTTCAGATTTTGTTTCTTTTGTTGACTATGGTTAGATTGCCTAGTCAGAAAGATATAAACATGGATAATGAAAAACAGTTAGCAAGCAGTGATACCGAGTTAGAAAGTGGGGCACAAAGTAATGTTAGTGGCGTACTTCAGGAAGTACAATGTGAGAATCTGGGGGCAGAAGGGCAAGAAATGTTGCCACTGCCAGCCAGTAATTCAGTTGATAGTAGAAATACTGTACCACCCACAAGCCCTAGACACGGACCAGAGAGTGGTGAGGTGTCAGAAGTGCAGTCATTAAGGGTTATGTTCGAGTGCATGCTCAATTTCCAAGCTGAATTTGCACGTATGCAAGCAGAACGCGATAGAGAACGTGATGCTAAACAAGCAGAGCGTGATCGACGCCTGCATGAGAGAGACTTCCAGTTAATGCAATCTTTGGAAGCTATGCAAAGTGAGATTGTTAGTTTGAGACAAAACCATGAAACCATACCCAAAGCGGTGCAAGAACTGAGCGAAAGAGTAGATAGTATCCAAGTGGCTAACGCCGGTATCGTAGATGAAATTAGGGTACTGGCTAACAGGATGGAACAATTAGAAAATGACACAAGTCAAGTAATTGATCAGAAAATGTCCGAACAAGTGCACAAAATTGAAAACGAATTTACGAGAAGGTGCACGCCGCGATTGAAGCCAAAGACGTGGGCTCCATTGCGGAAGTGCAGGACCTAAAACAGGCGGTGCACACTGACATTCCGCTGTGGCAGCGGAATGTCAACCGTCGTCTTGCGGAGCTGGAAGGCAGCTTGCTGCACGGCGACGCACAGGCGTGTGTCACGCCAGCCAGGTCCAACAATGATAGGCATATAAGTACAGCAGTAAAAAATTGCCACTGCGAGACAGAACAGGCAACCAATGTTAGCGAAACAAACAAATGTCAGTCCTAAATAGTGATTGAAGAAAGCCTGATTAGAAACCGACAGTTTCAGATCTTTACAACGGAGAGGAAATCTGTTCACCCTGTAGTGTTTATCAAGGGATTTAGAAACATTTTGCCTAGCGTTTGGAGTATACACAGAAAATACAGTTCGTTATGTCTTACATACAAGGAGATGCTGCATTATGGGCAACCGAAGCAGCTGACAGTTGCGACACATATGAGCAATTTGAAAAGGCATTCTTGGCCAAATATTGGTCAACACGTATTCAGGAGAGATTACGGAAAGAGGTATATAATCCAGAGCCGTATTCTCCACGATTAGGCAATTTGCAAAAATATTTTGAGAAATACATTAATAAGACCCGTTACTGGGACGAGCAGATTTCATCCCGGGATTTGATCAGACTTTTGAAATCACACTTGCCGATACACGTAAAGGAAAAACTTATACACGTACCGGAGAACGACATGGAACATTTCTTGTCTGTTCTGGACTCAACTGACCTGATTCAGGAGGATGTTAAGGCAGCCTCTGAACAGGCTAGAAGTAACGTAAACGGTTACAGAAATTGTCGAAATAACACGCATCCACCAAATAATAGAAACGGCGGAGGTAACAATAGGAGACAAGATTATGTACAAAACGGGAATAG
This sequence comes from Schistocerca cancellata, assembly GCF_023864275.1. Lineage (NCBI taxonomy): Eukaryota > Metazoa > Arthropoda > Insecta > Orthoptera > Acrididae > Schistocerca > Schistocerca cancellata. The sequence continues at coordinate 1,097,205,901 of NC_064627.1, forward strand.
AGGTAGAGACCGGAACGGCAATAGTCCGCCGGTGAATAATGACCGGAAACGGAGGACCGATATGAAACAGGCCCACCAAGCAATAGTAGATGGAAAAATGCCAGGGGGCCATGGAAGACTAATACCTATAACGATGCAAACCGAACTTGGCCACAGAACCAGAGGCCCAGTCCGGACCGGCAAAAAAGTGAAAGATATGACAATAACCGACCGCCACCACAAAATGCGCCAATTGCGCAACCGTGGCGGCCGACGCAACACAACTTAGACATAGTGGCGGTCAGCGACACAGAGCAGCCACACCCATCCACCAGTAATATTTCAACAAACTAGATTCAGCCGAGATACGCTCTCCATCGTCGGCTGAGGTTTGGAGTGAGAGCAGCCCGACACAGAACAAAACATCGGGAATCTGTATCCTCAGGTATAATGACGGGGTACAGATGGGACATGAATTAATAACTGAACCACCCACGTGCATAAAGGAGCACAAAGTCAAAGTACAAGCGATAACAGAGATCAAAATTAACAATATTGATGTGCAAGCAATCGTAGATACAGGTGCTACTGTCAGTGTCTTGAGTATGGACTTATTCAGAGTACTGGGGAAAGAAAAGCGTATGCTGACTTTTCCTGTGAACAATTGCAAAGTCACTGGAGCAATCAGTGCACAGCGACAAATAATTAAACTCCAAGTGCGGGTAGATGTATATAGTGGGACAAGCCATAGCGTGCTCGTTCCTGGTAGTAAAGGGTTTAAAGGTAGCCTGCATTTTGGAGGTAGATTTTTTGAGAGAAAGGGACGCAGTAATCGACCTTTCTCGGTGAAAATTAAGTTTGATGAACGCGGGTAGGAGGATAGAATTGTCCATGCTCAGATCTGAAGAGGTACCTGTGCCTAATAGTAATGCTATTAACATAAAATGTAGGAATCAGTGGATACTACATTTAGACAATCATTCTCTAGGACAAAATCTCTATTATCCAGACGTACAAAGTGCTCAATTAAAAGCAAATGTGGACGCACTTGTGAACAAAGTATCACAGTCCGAAAATTTGAACTCAATGCAACAGCAGGATTTGGTACAGTTATTATCTAACTATGCAGATGTATTTTTAGAACGAACAGGAATTGTTGAGGGATATCAATACAATATCGAGGTGAAGCCTCACAAAACCTACTGTCGAGCCTCATACTCTAATCATTGGTCCAAGAAGGAAATAGTAGCTATGTCTTAGCAGATCCCCAATCAGGGAGAGTAAGGGGACTGTATCCGCGTAAGGATGTGAAAATATTCCTACAGTAAATGACTAATAGTCCTATGTGTTATGTGTAAAAAGGGTACACCATTCTTTTGAAAATGAATGAACATTAATGATGTGTGATCTGTACAGACAATGTACTAGTGTAGAAGTATTTAGTTATAATAATATGATTGACTTTCTCTTTTGTTTATGAATATTTGTGTTATGTCTTCTTTTAATTAGTGTTAGCTTAAACATGCTCTAAATGTCTGCACAGATAACCTGATTAGTGCAATTATTTATAGTGTTAAATTGTGACAGAGATCAGTCAGGAGGAACATTTTAGTAGTGATTAGTTTGTGTACTGCATAATATTCTATATGTGTGTCAAACTTGAAATATTTCTTGGTACAATCTTTTCTATTATATATATATATATATATATATATATATATATATATATATATATATAGCTGTCAGATTGACGGATTCAAATATCAATAATATGAGACCCTGAGAACTTTATTTTCAAACCAGAGTTATCAAAGAGAATAATGTACCCAGTAGTGACCCGAGGGCACCATGGGAGGCAAACTTATTGCAAATTTAAGTAACGCAAAGTTACGCACAAAGAAGCTTCAATTGAAGCATGTGCAGATCCAATCAGTAAAAAGGAGCTAGCCTGATACAGTCCAAGTCAATTTTAGCCTACAGAGACTACACTGTACTTACGTAGGACCTTGCAAGTAAAGTGAGACATAATTTCAAAGGAGTTATTGAACAATATGCCTGAATCCGGTTGGAATGCACAAATAAAATCTACTCAAACATAAATATAGATGATTTTTGGGCAAACTAATACGAAATTTTAATATTTGTTACCATGTATGCAATTATCACACACCTTGGTAAAGAGCGAACAAAGAAGTTACGAATGTGCTGTTACAAAAATTGCACAACGGACATTGTAAATGAAAAAAACTTAAACAAAAGTGCAGTATTGTGTGGCAGAGACAGACAGTGACTGTTAAACCTGCAGCAATACGTCACGAGGTTGTTTTGAACAAGCAATAAGAAACTGTATCATCGCCGTGTGTGCAAGTGGACAAGGAACTAGCACGACACGAACAGTGAGCCGATAACAGACGGTGGACCAAGCTAGTGTCAAACTATAACTCTTTGTGTGTCAAGGGACGCCAGAAAAGCGCATTGACTACAGAGATACATTTTGTCCTAAGGTGAAAACTTGCGTGTGACTAATGACAAGTCATGACATGATGAAAAAATATTGTGTGCCCATAAAACGTGTTACTGTGACAACGAAACATTGTGCAAACCAGACTAGTGAAGTCCTACTGAATAATAACTGCCAATAACTGTGTGCGTTTTTTCCCACAGCAGGATAGTACACTGTTTGTGAACTTGTTGCATGTTTGCTGGAGCACTGCAAGAAGATGTCACACGGGCGAGCTGATATACAACGCGCATCCGGCTACCTCAGCCATGCAGCGGTCGCAGCAGCCCGTAGCAGACCAGACACCCACACGCCTCTCCGCGCCGTAGCTGTCAACACCGGGGGCGGTGACCTACACGGAGCCGACGCGCCGCGCCGAGCGCCGCTCAACAATCACTCCGCACCGCTCACCAACTACAGCATTATTGACATATTCCAAAATATTTACACAAACTGCATCACATGTAATGAACTCGATTTTTGATAAACATTGAACATTTATTATGTATACCCGTAAATTGACAAGAGAAAATGAACACTAACAAGTGTAGGAGTTGGATTTGTAACACGTAGGTAGTGGGAACATTATGAAAAGTGACGTTGTGCTAAATGATTTCAAAAAACTAAGTAATTTATCCTAGGACAAGTGACCTTGCAAACTATATGCAGAAGAGAGGAAAATCTAAAAAAAAAAATCTAACAGAAGGGAAGCAAAAAGAATACATAGAAAGAGAGACAAAAAGAGAAGCGGATGAAGCAGCGAAAGACCCATACATAGCAGCAAGACCAAGAAGACAGGCTATACACCAAATATAGACATGAAGGAATGGGAAGACCACTTCAGTAAGATACTGAACAAACGAGGAATCTATACACCCCCAAAGAAAGAGAAACAACATCAAACAGAGGAAAACGACAGTGTATGGGACCTCTAATTGAAGAAAATGTAAAAGTAATAAAAACAGCGAAGAACAAGAAAGCAGCAGGTCCTGATAATATATATAATGAACAATTTGCGAAAACAGCTCTCCAACACGTATGGATCAAACTATTCAACAAATGCCTGGAACTTGGAAGAATTCCGACCCAATGGCGACTCTCGATAATAAAAGTTCTTTACAAAGGTAGAGGAGACCCAAAAGACACAAACAAGTACAGAGGCATAGCCCTAGAAAATACTCAGTTAAAGATGTTCTCAAAGACAATCACACAATAAATTACAGCCTTTGTGAACAGTCACCTCCCAGAACCAAAAATGGGCGTCAGATTTGGAAGATCAACGTTTACAGCAGTCATACTTCTTATAAACAGCATCGACGAAGGGCTACAAAAGAAACAAATATTCTTCACAGTGTTAATAAACTTTACCAAAGCCTTTGGTTTACTGGAAAGAGATCTCATAGTCCGAAAACTAGAAAACACAATGGGAGAAGATGGGTGTATGGGCAGGAATAATCAAGTCAATCCTCGAATACAACTTAATCACAATATAAGACAACCTCTCTTTTTCGAACCTCATTCTTCAATCGAACGGAGTCTCACAGGGTGACCCAGTGAGCCCTTTGCTGTACATTCTTGATACTGAAGAAGTACTGCGAAATGGAGAAAATGAAGATGTATACATATATGTATACGCTGACAACATAGCTGTAGCATCAGTACATATACAGAAGCTGCAGAAAATCATTGAGAAGATAGATAAATGGTGCAGTGAACACAAATTACACATCTACATCTACATCAACATGGATACTCTGCAAATCACATTTAAGTGCCTGGCAGAGGGTTCATCGAACCACCTTCACAATTCTCCATTATTCCAATATCGTATAGCATGCAGAAAGTATGAACACCTGTATCTTTCCGTACGTGCTCTGATTTCCCTTATTTTATCTTTGTGATCGTTCCTCCCTATGTAAGTCGGTGTCAACAAAATATTTTCGCATTCGGAGGAGAAACTTGGTGATTAGAATTTCGTGAGAAGATTCCGTCACAACGAAAAACGCCTTTCTTTTAATGACGACCATCCCAAATCCTGTATCATTTCTGTGACACTCTCTCCCACATTTCGGAATAATACAAAGCATGCTGCCTTTCTTTAAACTTTTTCGATGTACTCAGTCAGTCCTATCTGGTAAGGATCCAACACCGCACAACAGTATTCTAAAAGAGGACGGACAAGTGTAGTGTAGGCAGTCTCCTTAGTAGGTCTGTTACATTTTCTAAATGTCCTGCCAATGAAACGCAGTCTTTGGTTAGCCTCCCCCACAACATTTTCTATGTGTTCCTTCCAGTTTAAATTGTTCACCATTGTAATACCTAGGTATTTAGTTGAATTTACGGCTTTTAGATTAGATTGATTTATCATGTAACCGAAGTTTAACACGTTCCTTTTAGCGCTCATGTGGATGACCTCACACTTTTCGTTATTTAAGGTCAACTGCTACTTTTCGCACCATTCCGATATTTCTTCTAAATCGTTTTGCAGTTTGTTTTGATCTTCTGATGACTTTACTAGTCGATAAACGACAGTGTCATCTGCAAACAACCTAAGACAGCTGCTCAAATTGTCTCCCAAATCGTTTATATAGATAAGGAACAGCAAAGGGCCAATAACACTACCTTGGGGAACGCCAGAAATCACTTCTGTTTTACTCGATGACTTTCCGTCAATTAAAACAAACTGTGACCTCTCTGACAGGAGATCACAGATCCAGTCACATAACTGAGACGATATTCCATAAGCAAGCAATTTCACTGCGAACTGCTTGTGTGGTACAGTGTCAAAACCCTTCCGGAAATCCAGAAATATGGAATCGATCTTCATGTGGATAAAGAGCTAGGTGTGTTTCACAGGAACGATGTTTTCTAAACCCATGTTGACTGTGTGTCAATAGGCCGTTTTCTTCGAGGTAATTCATTACGTTCGTACACAATATATGTTATAAAATCCTGCTGCATATCGACGTTAACTATATGGGCCTGTAATTTAGCGGATTACTCCTACTACCTTTCTTGAATATCGGTGTGACCTGTGCAAATTTCCAGCCTTTGGGTACGGAACTTTCGTCGAGCGAACGGTTGTATATGATTGTTAAGTATTGAGCTAATGCATCAGCATACTCCGAAAGGGACCTAATTGGTATACAGTCTGGACCAGAAGACTTGCTTTTGTTAAGTGATTTAAGTTGCTTCACTACTCCGAGGATATTTACTTCTACGTTACTGGTGTTGGCAGCTGTTCTCGAATCGAATTCTGGAATATATACTTTGTCTTCTTCTGTGAAGGCATTTCGGAAGGCTGTGTTTAGTAACTCTGCTTGAGCAGCACTGTCTTCGATACTGTCTCCATTGCTATCGCTCAGAGAAGGCATTGACTGTCTCTTGCCGCTAACATACTCGACATACTACCAGAATCGCTTTGGATTTTCTGCCAGGTTTCGAGACAAAGTTTCGTTGTGGAATCTGTTATAAGCATCTTGCATTGAAGTCCATGCTAAATTTCGAGCTTCTGTAAAAGATTGCCAATCTTGGGGATTTTGCGTCTATTCAAATTTGGCATGTTTGTTTCGTTGATTCTGCAACAGTGTTCTAACCCATTTTGTGTACCGAGCAGGATCAGCTCTCTCATTTGTTAATTTATTTGGTATAAATCTCTCAATTGCTACCGATACATAAACATAACAAAGACCGAAATGGTAATTTTCAGAAAATAAGGCAAAACACCCAAGAATACAGAAATCAACAGTATTAGAGAAAAGCCATTCTGGCACACTGTGCATTGTTGCCAGATGTATCCAAGATGTATCATACAAGTTGGTGGGGTGTAGACTTGGCAACAGTGGGAAAGTGCCACGCCCCCTCACCTCCCCTCCCCCAGAAAAATGGCGAAATGTTCAAATTCCAACAGGATAATGTATTACACCAAAGAAAATGGCGGGAAAGAAAGGGCAATTGGGCTACCTCCACTAACCTGAGTCACCTGACCGCCACTTATTCCTAGGAACTAGCGTCAAGTTTGAATTTTGGTGGGAAGATAGGTCAATTGGGCTACTTCTGCTACCCTAAGAAAATGGTGCAAAAGAAAGAACACTTGTACTAACCTAAGTTACCTGACCGCCACCCTTGGACTAACCTTAGTTACTTGACCGCCATCTCCTCCCGGGGATTCATGGAAGAAGGACTCAGCCTCCACTGGGCTGGTGGAGAGAGGAAGGTGTGTATTTATTTTGGAACAATTTATTTAGGGATGGAGCATATTTATTACACAAATACAAAACACATGCTTTGACATTGTTGGGGTCATGTCACACAGCCTACAGACATCAGACCACTAAAAGGTTCTGCAAACATGCTTGCTGATTGTCAACTGTCGAAATCATGCACCAATCTTTATTTAAACAATTTGAGCCACTACCGCCATCCAGTGTGTTCACCACGAGGTCCAGAGCTCAACTGACCTAGTGCACAGCACCACCACCAGAGCATACTATCAATTCCCTCATCTGTTCGACCACTTTCTCTCTATCGCCATTCTAACGGGACACCTCTGACGTGCGGATACCGACGTCACAGATCGTGCTGTTCCACTGCTCATGCCGTGTGTGTGACACCCAGACTGACGTTCCAGATCATGCTGTTCCACCGTTCGTGATGTATGTGTATGTGACATGCATACGGACGTCACAGATCATGCTATACAAAAACTGTTCCACCGCTCCTAAATAATTCAGTACACTGATGTGTTAGACACGAAATCAACTCGTTAACTGTCCAAATAACACATAGCACTGCCTACAGAATGGCTCGCCAAATAATCCAACAGACACACCAAGCACTACCCACAGCCCCCTGTCCACTGCGCTGCACTGGAGGCTACCAGCGAAGTGACACAACCGTCAGCCGCCAAGTCATGCACAGCTGCTCGCAATCATGAGGCAGCAACATCCCATTCATACTCTGTACGTGAGAAATTCCACTCAAAATATGCGTTCACATGGGCACAGTTGCTGACACGACCGGATGAGAGTGGGGACCTATTTCTTCAAAACGCAGTTACACTGGGTCCGGAGAATGTGCTAGTGTGTTTTTTTAACATTGCTGGCATGATCACGCTTTAGCTGGAGTATGGGTCCAGTGGGAGCACCGTTCACCATTTTCTTCTGCAGAGGAGACTCTCAGTGCTAAAATTATTTTCCACAGATCGCTAAATTGCACTCACGAATATTCATATCTATAACGCGCATAATTTCCCGTGTAAGAAATATCTCTCATACCCTCACAGTTATCTATGTGGTGAAGCTATACGTCCCTCACGATAGGACACACACTCATCTTCTCTAGTCATGCTACAACACAATCCACAGTAACTTTACAATACAACATATACACATTTTACACAAATAAAGCAGTTATCTTTTATATCTGTATAGCACCTGAAAAAATTATGGTATGCCTGCACTCACACTGGATATATGTCACGATGCTCCTCAGCCCTAGAGGAGCACTGTCAGCCTTTTCTTTCTTTCTACAGACGTGATATTCAGCGGCAATAAACTGTTATAGACAGCAAACAGAACAAACGCTCTCTAAATGTGGAGGTGACTGGATACAGTCGAGTATAGTGCTATATTATGCTTCCGGATCAGTGCATTTGGGCTAGGTGTTGGTGGCTGTGCTACATTTACAAGCAATTTTAGAACACAGAACGAGAGGTTATGGCATGATCGTATGGATCTGACATAAGATCGATAGAATTTCGAAAAATAACGAGGGAATCGGTATAAATTGACCTAATATACATCAAAGTGTGGGGAAAGTGAGGAAGTACTTTCGTATCTTCTCGTTCGCGCCAAACAATTTGTACATGGCAACAAGTATGCGGCAACAAGAGGAATCCGAGGAAACGTCGACATCGAAACGAAGGGAATCAGGGAGGCGGTCAAATTTTTTCCGTCGAGGCAGCATTACACTGTGTGTCTATTGAGGTGGAGCTGTAACGAGGTACGATTTAATGGTTGACTGATGCATTCTGGAGAAGGAGAAGATGCTGCAGGTAAATTTTTCCACTGTTCTGTCCAGATGTATCAGTCGCGTGACATATCCTGTGTAATGCTCGTATACAGCCACGTGCTGTGTATATGGTTTAAAGCACTGTCTACTTGCGATCGTTAACGGTAAACCTGTCGGTCATCATAGGACTTGCATCTCGTGTGTGATGAAACTTGACACATTCCTCTAAACGAGCTCTGATATGACTTCAGCGTCATAACTAAGTTAGCGATAGGTGCTTGTGAGGCGCTGCGATCCCCATGTACACATTTGCCTGATAGATATGTTGTTTACAGAGTTAGTGATGGAATGACTTGTAATTTTCACAAGTCAGACGCTGCTGCTATGTGTTTATTTATTTCCTTGTAGAAAGTATCCCCCACTACTAACGATCATTTTATATGTCTCTGATGAAGGCATCATATAATTTATGAACCATGGTCAGATGCGAACACTGGACACTATACGTCTCTGTAAAGCTATATTGTGCTCGTATCATGCAGAGAAAATCTTTTAAGGAAGTAGTTTTTTCGTTTTACGGTTCGACAACATAGTTTTTCGTAGAGAAACCGGGAAGAAGGATGTAGGTCATGCGCTTGAAATATATTTCTTACACTGGAATATTAACAGCGCTACATTCCATACGACTGATAGGTTGGAAACGCAGGTGATCTAACATTGTAGCCCGTTTTAAGTGCAGAACGTTGTAGCCTTAGGAGTGTGTGTGTTTATCTTCTCTCTTACTGATACCTTCCAGGTACCGATCATAGACTCTCTAACAATACTTTAAAGTTGATACCTTGGTTGGTTTACGTAAAAATACTTTCGAACTCCAGCCATCTGGATCTGCATCACGTATAAAAATCAGTCTTTTATTGTTCTTCTTAACCGTCTGCTATTACATGACGACACTTTGAAATGATTACTATACTCTGATAAGCAGTGCTAAGCTCATCGACATAGGCGCATCTCGAGAAATCTCATGCACTTGGATGGGTGAGGACTCAGAACGCTCCATTCATTCACGAGCGTGGAGTGTAGCAGTGTTCTTCTGGGCTGTTGCAGATTAATTCAGTAACGGTGCTGCACGGCGGTTTGGTCAATGACAGTGTGAGGAGCGTCTTTCACTCTCTAATTTTACCCAAAGACAGCGGGAATGCTCTATGACTCCCTTACACATAGAGATAGATCATAAATTAATCACAATGCTCAAGGTGTTAGAAATATGTGGAGCGCTGTCTGGTATACTCTGATGATTTATGTGTTCCAGAATTAACACAGAATGGATGTACTAAACAGTCCTCTATCCACGTTTGCAATGATACCCGCAAAGTGGAGAAGGAGTGGTTTAGCTATGATACTGAAATTGGGGAAACATGCTGTCACATCAATGGCCGGTGTTGAAGTTACTGTAAAATTGCTAAAATTGTTTGCGCTATGAACTGTGATGCTTATTATTACAGTACATCGGCGGTGTCTTTTCCATCCCATCCGTGCACTGGCAAGCTCTTGGTTACCACATAATGATTGACTGACAGCGCTTGTCTGAGTTGGAGGATGAGTTTTGTGGATGGGTGACACCTTCTGAGGGTTGCTAGCAGCGAAACAGTGCTTGCATACATGACTGCAATATGAGGAAACAGTCGAAACGGAACGAAGAGTTATCAGCTATGAAACTTCCTGGCAGATTAAAACTGTGTGCCTGACAGAGACTCGAACTCGGGACCTTTGCCTTTCACGGGCAAGTGCTCTACCATCTGAGCTACCGAAGCACGACTCACGCCCGGTACTCACAGCTTTACTTCTGCCAGTATCTCGTCTCCTACCTTACAAACTTTACAGAAGCTCTCCTGCGAACCTTGCAGAACTAGCACTCCTGAAAGAAAGCCATGTCTCCGCTATATCCTTTCTTTCAGGAGTGCTAGTTCTGCAAGGTTCGCAGGAGAGCTTCTGTAAAGTTTGGAAGGTAGGAGACGAGATACTGGCAGAAGTAAAGCTGTGAGTACCGGGCGTGAGTCGTGCTTCGGTAGCTCAGATGGTAGAGCACTTGCCCGCGATTGGCAAAGGTCCCGAGTTCGAGTCTCGGTCGGGCACACAGTTTTAATCTGCCAGGAAGTTTCATATCAGCGCACACTCCGCTGCAGAGTGAAAATCTCATTCTGGAGTTATCAGCTATTCCGTCAGTGTGAGAGACGAGTCTAAATGTAGAACTCGTGAATCATCTTCGGACTGTAGTTTGGAGACGGCACAACGCGAGCCAACTCTTCTGGTTTCCTTACGTTGCAACTGTCTTTTATCTAAAATCAGTCGATGTGTGGTGTGTTATGGTATCCGCCCTAAGAACATGATTTACACTGTGCAACGTCTAGTTTCCTGTGAAAGGCTGTGGATCACAACTTCTTAATGTCAGTTTAGAACCTGGCACAGGACTCGGAGACGTGGCAGAAAAACGAAATGTTCGGTCTTGTACAAAGGGTGTTAGAAAACAGTGTTTCAAACAACTAAACAGGACCAGAGGGAGCGTCTTTCGCAACTTAGTATAGTATGTGGGATACGATCAGTCGCCTAGAGTGATCAAACTTTAAAGTGGCCTCTGCAGTGTCTGTATATTTGATAGGATCCTGCGCATGGGCAGTGCCTGTATATTTAATAGGATCGTGCGGCATAGGCAGCAGTAGAAGCGGCAGTTTGAGGTGTAAATTCTGTGAGGGACGAGGTATATCGTTAGGAATGCTTGGAGGGCTGCATGCTGCGCTATTCTGGGGAAGCATTGTGAAATCTCCCTCTCTGCACTGGAGCCGCACCGCAGCTTTATGTCATCGCGCGAGCAATGGTGTCTAAATCTACTAAATCTAAATCTACATCCATACTCCGCAAGCCACCCGACGGTGTGTGGCGGAGGGCACCTTCAGTACCTCTATCGGTTCTCCCTTCTATTCCAGTCTCGTATTGTTCGTGGAAAGAAGGACTGTCGGTATGCCTCTGTGTGGGCTCTAATCTCTCTGATTTTATCCTCATGGTCTCTTCGCGAGATATACGTAGGAGGGAGCAATATACTGCTTGACTCTTCGGTGAAGGTATGTTCTCGAAACTTTGACAAAAGCCCGTACCGAGCTACTGAGCGTCTCTCCTGCAGAGTCTTCCACTGGAGTTTATCTATCATCTCCGTAACGCTTTCGCGATTACTAAATGATCCTGTAACGAAGCGCGCTGCTCTCCGTTGGATCTTCTCTATATCTTCTATCAACCCTATCTGGTACGGATCCCACACTGCTGAGCAGTATTCAAGCAGTGGGCGAACAAGCGTACTGTAACCTACTTCCTTTGTTTTCGGATTGCATTCCCTTAGGATTCTTCCAATGAATCTCAGTCTGGCATCTGCTTTACCGACAATCAACATTATATGATCATTCCATTTTAAATCACTCCTAATGCGTACTCCCAGATAATTTATGGTATTAACTGCTTCCAGTTGCTGACCTGCTATTTTGTAGCTAAATGATAAAGGATCTATCTTTCTGTGTATTCGCAGCACATTACACTTGTCTACATTGAGATTCAATTGCCATTCCCTGCACCATGCGTCAGTTCGCTGCAGATCCTTCTGCATTTCAGTACAATTTTCCATTGTTACAACCTCTCGATACATCACAGCATCATCTGCAAAAAGCCTCAGTGAACTTCCGATGTCATCTAGATGTTCTATATCGGATAGAGTTAGTGGAACTTCTATAGTTCTTAATTTTTATGTGTTTTGAGGTAGAGAATAACGATGATAGCATGTTGGGGTGATAGATTTGAATGGACGCGGATCTGTAGTACTTGCATGTAATTTGGGGATGCGCCACAATGTGCGCAATTCCATTGAATGGTCAAAACATGCTCCTGTCGCACTAACTCAGGTCGCTCTGTTTCTACACGGGTTGCAGAAGGTGGTGGGTATGGTTTTCTCCGACTTCTGCTCAGTTCTGACTTAAAAATGGAACGATCGCATGAGCAAAGCTGTAGAAATGGGCGCATCTGCAAGATGCGTAGGGACTGGCTAAAATCCAGGTTGTAATGTTACTGTAACAGACAGGTTCGAGGAAGGTGACTCATTGAGAGATATGACAGTGCCATAAATATGATTCACTTGTGGCTGTGATCCGATGTGGGTATTTGCTTGAATGGAAAGACCTATTTCCAAATCCCAGACATCATTTCTAGTGGACAGCGTCACACTAGAGATCTGAGAAGCTAGTGTACATTTTCTTACAACCTCCATGGGCACATCATCTACTACTACTGTTTGTGTTCCTTCTCAATCAGCCATCGCCTATAAATCAGTGGATATATCGCAGAACCTCTGATATGGTACCGAGACAGAATGTGCTACAAATACTATAGAATTATCTAGCTGGGGCGGTGTGAGGGAGTTGCAAATACCACTTACACGCCACGATCCTCAGCCGAATCACTTTCAAAATGCAGTAATTTTATCACGAGGTTGCATCGTGGACAATGTGTGTATCTGATAATACATGTTGCTACGATCACCATCATGGTATTTGTCTGGAAAGAACCACCTCATTCAGAGTACCTCGGTTCATAAAGCAGGTATAGCTTTTAACATGGATACTTGTGTGCACCTGTAGAACCAAGATAGCTTGTGACAGTAACATGCAGTAGTTGTTGCGATCGGATTTTTTTTTTTAACATCTGGCCGATTGCGTCTCTCTTTCTAAGGCAAGTGGTAGCACTCGCAAGAAAAACCTAAGAGACATGCCCACCCATCGTCGTTTTTTCGGTCAGTATTATTTTGCATGGTGTGGAATCATTTATTGGTCAAATACACTCCTGGAAATTGAAATAAGAACACCGTGAATTCATTGTCCCAGGAAGGGGAAACTTTATTGACACATTCCTGGGGTCAGATACATCACATGATCACACTGACAGAACCACAGGCACATAGACACAGGCAACAGAGCATGCACAATGTCGGCACTAGTACAGTGTATATCCACCTTTCGCAGCAATGCAGGCTGCTATTCTCCCATGGAGACGATCGTAGAGATGCTGGATGTAGCCCTGTGGAATGGCTTGCCATGCCATTTCCACCTGGCGCCTCAGTTGGACCAGCGTTCGTGCTGGACGTGCAGACCGCGTGAGACGACGCTTCATCCAGTCCCAAACATGCTCAATGGGGGACAGATCCGGAGATCTTGCTGGCCAGGGTAGTTGACTTACACCTTCTAGAGCACGTTGGGTGGCACGGGATACATGCGGACGTGCATTGTCCTGTTGGAACAGCAAGTTCCCTTGCCGGTCTAGGAATGGTAGAACGATGGGTTCGATGACGGTTTGGATGTACCGTGCACTATTCAGTGTCCCCTCGACGATCACCAGTGGTGTACGGCCAGTGTAGGAGATCGCTCCCCACACCATGATGCCGGGTGTTGGCCCTGTGTGCCTCGGTCGTATGCAGTCCTGATTGTGGTGCTCACCTGCACGGCGCCAAACACGCATACGACCATCATTGGCACCAAGACAGAAGCGACTCTCATCGCTGAAGACGACACGTCTCCATTCGTCCCTCCATTCACGCCTGTCGCGACACCACTGGAGGCGGGCTGCACGATGTTGGGGCGTGAGCGGAAGACGGCCTAACGGTATGCGGGACCGTAGCCCAGCTTCATGGAGACGGTTGCGAATGGTCCTCGCCGATACCCCAGGAGCAACAGTGTCCCTAATTTGCTGGGAAGTGGCGGTGCGGTCCCCTACGGCACTGCGTAGGATCCTACGGTCTTGGCGTGCATCCGTGCGTCGCTGCGGTCCGGTCCCAGGTCGACGGGCACGTGCACCTTCCGCCGACCACTGGCGACAACATCGATGTACTGTGGAGACCTCACGCCCCACGTGTTGAGCAATTCGGCGGTACGTCCACCCGGCCTCCCGCATGCCCACTATACGCCCTCGCTCAAAGTCCGTCAACTGCACATACGGTTCACGTCCACGCTGTCGCGGCATGCTACCAGTGTTAAAGACTGCGATGGAGCTCCGTATGCCACGGCAAACTGGCTGACACTGACGGCGGCGGTGCACAAATGCTGCGCAGCTAGCGCCATTCGACGGCCAACACCGCCGTTCCTGGTGTGTCCGCCGTGCCGTGCGTGTGATCATTGCTTGTACTGCCCTCTCGCAGTGTCCGGAGCAAGTATGGTGGGTCTGACACACCGGTGTCAATGTGTTCTTTTTTCCATTTCCAGGAGTGTATTACACTTAGTAGTAGTGTGGTGAGCGTGATATGGTCGCATTTGAGCATTAGGCTTATAATGTATATGTTTGTGTTCCCGGCCGGCCGAAGTGGCTGTGCGGTTAAAGGCGCTGCAGTCTGGAACCGCAAGACCGCTACGGTCGCAGGTTCGAATCCTGCCTCGGGCATGGATGTTTGTGATGTCCTTAGGTTAGTTAGGTTTAACTAGTTCTAAGTTCTAGGGGACTAATGACCTCAGCAGTTGAGTCCCATAGTGCTCAGAGCCATTTGAACCATTTTTTTTTTTTTTTGTTTGTGTTCCGACATGTGTAAAGGAAGTGACTATGTCCAGTAGTAAGGAAGGTACAAATATTTCCATTTCCAGAGCCACAGCCTTCAGCAGGGTGTATTTCTGATACTTCGCTCATTGTCAAATGCCGTTCAGTTGAGACTGTGATCGTAACATTTAACTGTAAGTATAATGATAAAACATATATGTGACTTGTTTTCTAGAATGATTCCGTGTATGCATGGCCTGTCGTGGTAATGATTCACATTTTCCTGTTAACGGCATCAGCCGTCTGAATGCAGAGGCCTGTTGGAGTGTAGGAATGTATCTGAGTTAACTTTGCCTTCATCTAGACGACCGAATAGCGAACTAATACTTAGTATGTGTTGGGCGGCTTTCATGATCAAGTGGAAATTTGAGAAGATTCTGTATGGAGATGCATTTGCGATGTAACGTTATTGCCTCCCATGTAAATTGTTCAGTTGACTGATTCTGCACATTTCGGGCCTTTATTTAGTTGACAGAAGATCGATTATGGTGTGTGCATCTAGCATGTGGAAGACACGTTTGCCTGTTCTCTAGACATGGGAAAGGCCTTAGTTGGCTTATAAATTATACAGATGATCTGGAATCTGTTACATCGCCGATATCGGTATCCGTGAGTGTAAATATCTGTTTCCTCTATTTGTTTCTAGTTACTCAGTGGTTTACAGCATGCTGCACCTCGCTAAAGTTTAGATTTGTAGAGAAATATTTTCCAGTCTATATATTGGGAATTATGTTGCGCTAACGATCGGTAAGATGCTGCCTAGTGTTTGATAACGAGAAGTATCGCTAAAATAGTATAATATTATGGCAAACCATGCGAAAATACATGTGTTCTTGTAATTCCCAAGTCTGGAGATGTACGTAGAAAAGCGAGCAAGCAAGGAAGGAGGTTCGGAGCAGAAACAGTAACGCGTTTGTGCTGAGGGGAAACGGTCCCGAATTTGTAGAACTGTTCTGAGAGCGACTTTGGTCCACTGAGGGTACTCTGATGTAAAAGGGATGATTTTGTATCGCAGAGGATATGAATTATATGTTTACTAGATCGATACAGTACATGGTGATGTATTGCTGGGATGGAGGTCGGTTTCACGCCCTAATAATCAAGCTCCTGTCCTCAGTGTGAGAACAGTGAAATTGAGTAACAGTGTTTCCTTATTTGACAATATGTATGGCACTTTGCGAGGTTGAGTTGGCGATGCAGTATGGTGATCAGTGAAAAATAGTTTACTGACGCTGAATGTCACGTCTGTAGAAAGAAAGAAAAGGCTAACAGTGTTTCCCTAGGGCTGAGGAGCATCGTGACATACAGCTGGTGTGAGTGTAGGCATACCATAATTTTTTCAGGTGCTGTACAGATATAAATGATAACTGCACTTTTTGTGTAAAATGTGTATATATTGTATTGTAAAGTTACTGTGGCTTATGTTGTAGCATTGCTAGGGAAGATGAGTGTGTGTCCTATCGTGAGGGACATATACACTCCTGGAAATGGAAAAAAGAACACATTGACACCGGTGTGTCAGACCCACCATACTTGCTCCGGACACTGCGAGAGGGCTGTACAAGCAATGATCACACGCACGGCACAGCGGACACACCAGGAACCGCGGTGTTGGCCGTCGAATGGCGCTAGCTGCGCAGCATTTGTGCACCGCCGCCGTCAGTGTCAGCCAGTTTGCCGTGGCATACGGAGCTCCATCGCAGTCTTTAACACTGGTAGCATGCCGCGACAGCGTGGACGTGAACCGTATGTGCAGTTGACGGACTTTGAGCGAGGGCGTATAGTGGGCATGCGGGAGGCCGGGTGGACGTACCGCCGAATTGCTCAACACGTGGGGCGTGAGGTCTCCACAGTACATCGATGTTGTCGCCAGTGGTCGGCGGAAGGTGCACGTGCCCGTCGACCTGGGACCGGACCGCAGCGACGCACGGATGCACAACAAGACTGTAGGATCCTACGCAGTGCCGTAGGGGACCGCACCGCCACTTCCCAGCAAATTAGGGACACTGTTGCTCCTGGGGTATCGGCGAGGACCATTCGCAACCGTCTCCATGAAGCTGGGCTACGGTCCCGCACACTTTTGGCCGTCTTCCGCTCACGCCCCAACATCGTGCAGCCCGCCTCCAGTGGTGTCGCGACAGGTGTGAATGGAGGGACGAATGGAGACGTGTCGTCTTCAGCTATGAGAATCGCTTCTGCCTTGGTGCCAATGATGGTCGTATGCGTGTTTGGCGCCGTGCAGGTGAGCGCCACAATCAGGACTGCATACGACCGAGGCACACAGGGCCAACACCCGGCATCATGGTGTGGGGAGCGATCTCCTACACTGGCCGTACACCACTGGTGATCGTCGAGGGGACACTGAATAGTGCACGGTACATCCAAACCGTCATCGAACCCATCGTTCTACCATTCCTAGACCGGCAAGGGAACTTGCTGTTCCAACAGGACAATGCACGTCCGCATGTATCCCGTGCCACCCAACGTGCTCTAGAAGGTGTAAGTCAACTACCCCGGCCAGCAAGTCTGCACGTCCAGCACGATCGCTGGTCCAACTGAGGCGCCAGGTGGAAATGGCATGGCAAGCCGTTCCACAGGACTACATCCAGCATCTCTACGATCGTCTCCATGGGAGAATAGCAGCCTGCATTGCTGCGAAAGGTGGATATACACTGTACTAGTGCCGACATTGTGCATGCTCTGTTGCCTGTGTCTATGTGCCTGTGGTTCTGTCAGTATGATCATGTGATGTATCTGACGCCAGGAATGTGTCAATAAAGTTTCCCCTTCCTGGGACAATGAATTCACGGTGTTCTTATTTCAATTTCCAGGAGTGTAGATTCAGCACATAGATAACCGTGAGGGTATGAGACAGATTTTTTATGTGCAATGTTATGTGCACCTTAGGTATGAATATTCGTTCCTGAGCCACAGCCGTCAAGGGCAGATTACATGTATATCAATCAGTGTCAGACTGTTGCGGCAATTTTAGTAATATTTAATTGTAGTTAGACTGGTAAATATGTTCCTGGCTTCCGATATACTTGTGAGTCTACTATGTATGCATTTGATGATCAGTAGACAAGTTTTGTGGGTTTAACTGTGAGTGCAATTTAGCGATCTGTGGAAAATAATTTTAGTACTGAAACTCTCCTCTTCAGAAAATAATGGTGAACGGTACTCCCACTGGACCCATACCCCAGCTATAGCATGATCATGCCAGCAATGTTAAAAAACACACTAGCACATCGTCCGGACCCAGTGTAAGTGCGCTCTGAAGAAATAGGTCCCCACTCTCATCCAGTCGCATCAGCAACTGCGCCCAGGTGAACACATATTTTAGAGGAATTTCTCAGCTACAGAGTATGGATGGGATGTCGCTGCCTCATGATTGCGAGCAGCTGTGCATGACTTGGCAGCTAACGGTCGCTTTACTTTGCTAGTAGCCTTCAGTGTGGTGCAGTAGACAGGGGGCTGTGGTCAGTGCTTGCATGTGTCTGTTGAATTATTTGGCGAGCAGGTCTGTAGGCTATGCTATGCGTTATTTGGACAGTTTAAGAGTTGATTTCGTGTCCGCACATCAGTGTACTGTATTATTTAGGAGCGGTGGAACATTTTTGTACAGCATGATCTGTGACATCCATATGTGCGTCTCACACACACACACACACACACACACACACACACACACACACACACCACACACACACACACACTTCATGACTGGTGGAACAGCATGATCTGTAACGTAAGTCTGTGTGTCACACACACCTCATGAGCAGTGGAACAGCACGATCTGTGATGTCGGTATCTGCATGTCAGAGGTGTCCCTTTAGAATAGCAATAGAGAGACAGTGGTCGAACAGATGAGAGGGTTAATAGTATGCTCTGGTGGTGGTGCTGTGCATTAGGTCAGTTGGGCTCTGGACCTCGTGGTGAACACACCGGATAGCAGTAGTGGCTCAAATGGTTAAATAAAGACTGATGCATGATTTCGACAGTTGACAATTAGCAAGCATGTTTGCAGAGTCTTTTAGTGGTTTGATGTCTGTAGGCTGTGGTCCGTGACCCCAACCATGTCAGAGTGTGTGTTTTGTATCAGTATAATAAAGATACTCCATCCCTAAATAAATTGTTCCAAAACAAATAAAGTACACTACTTCCTCTCTCCACCAGCTCAGTGCAGGCTGAGTCCTTTCCCTACAAATCGCTAGGAGGAGGTGGCGGTCAGGTGACTTAGATTAGTCCAAGTGTCATTTCTTTCGCGCCATTTTCTTAGGGTAGCAGAGGTAGCCCAACTGACCTATCTTCCCGCCAAAATTCAAACTTGGCACCAGTCCCTAGGATGAGGTGGTGGTCGGATGACTTAGGTTAGTGCAGGTAGTCCAAGTGTCATGCGACCTGACACTGTATGTGGCTCGTTTGAATAGCAAGAATGAAGATGACAGAACCGACTGTAGCTGCATATATGGCTCGGTGGAGGTCACACTTCTATCCATTTTCTATCGAAACTGGCTGCAATCCCTTCCTTGTGCAGCCAGTTGAAGTGGCTCCTCACCAAATAGCGAAGTATTTTGTGTGTGTTGTGTAGTGAGTGCGAAGTGCATCGTGTCAAAAAGTGAAATTCGAACAAATTCATTGACTTTTGGAGATTCATTTAAACGGACAATTTCTGTAATGCCCCCATTTACAATTACTCATGTAAAATTTGATGTAAAGTGTATGTTACAACTTTGGTATGAATCTTGGGATGGCTGAACTAAGGTACAGTATAACAGCATGGTACACAACCCTTGCATGCTCCAATCAATCCTGTAATGTCTTCGATCTTATAGTAACATTACAGATTTGGGGGCTGTGTAGCGATGCAAGGGGCACCAAATTTGTTATAAAAGTCAGTAAATCACTCAACTCACAGTATTTTTCAGTACAGGTATTTCGTTCATTCAAAGCAAGTTCAAAACGGCTCTGATCACTATGGGACTTAACATCTCAGGTCATCAGTCCAGACTGGAGCGCCTAGAACCGCTCAGCCCTCAAGCAAGTGTCGATTCATAACATCATCGTCCAGACAAGAGTTGACTGCGATTTGAATCCGTTTTAGCAAACTACTAATTTCTCTCAGGTGATGAAATTTTATTGATTATGAAATACAAGTTCTTGAAGTTTATTGGCTCAAATGCCTCTGAACACTGTGGGACTTAACATCTGAGGTCATCAGTCCCTTAGACTTAGAACTACTTAAACCTAACTAACCTAAGAACATCAGACACATCCATGCCCGAGGCAGAATTCGAACCTGCGATCGTAGCGGTCGTGCAGTGCAGGACTGAAGCGCCTAGAACCGCGCGGCCACAACGGCCGGCTGGAAGTTTATTCAGGATCGGCAATGTTTAATTAGTAATTACATGCCATAATTTATTTGTTTAATATAAAGGGTTTTGAATTTTGTATGCATAAAGAAAAGTGTGAATTTATGTGCGGCTTTTACTCGGAGACGAGTTATCACTTTATCACTAAGAGTGATAAAAGTGCGTGTGTACAGTTCGCTAACTTACGTGGTGAATTTTATTTTGTGATCTTACCAGAATGGAGAGTACATACAGTTTGACTTAAACTTTATGTGATATATACACACCACGTTACTACAAAAGAGTCGTTTAACCCATTAGGGAAAACTGAAACCTGCAGCTCTATTTGAAATACGTTACACGCCAGTGCGTGATCGAGCTGTCCAGTAAATCGCGTACAATAGTTGCAGATGCGTTTGGACTTAATGCACGAAGTTGGAAATTAATTTTGATACATGTCCTGATTTTGACAAAAAAATGAACCGAAAGTTTATTAAAAATATCGAGGTCCAGTTTTAATTGAGACACGTATCACCTTGTTGGTTACGTTGCCTAGCAACACTGCAAAGCAGCTTAATTAATTCATTAGAACTATTTGCGACGTAGTAAGTCCCATTACACACACAAAATGTTACACGTAGTTTGCTGACCGCATGAGAGTATGAGAGTGTTTTTCTTTCCATAAATGACAATTCACTGGCAGGTTCAAAAGTTAAATTATTAAATTTTGTGTAACTTCATCGATTGTAGTACACCACTATGGAACTTGCTGTATCGTGTCTCTTCACAAGAGATTTGAAGAAGCCAGGATAAACAAGAAGAAGAAAAAGACTAAAGAAGAGGCATCAGTATACTTCTTCTACTGTATTTCTTTACCCTGTTCTTGTCAATCGTTCCCTAATACTCTCCCTGAAATTTTCTACAACCTCTGGTTCTTTCAATTTATCCAGGTCCATCTCCTTAAATTTCTAACTTTTTGCAGTTAGTTAGGTTTAAGTAGTTCTAAGTTCTAGGGGACTGATGACCTCAGATGTTAAGTCCCACAGTGTTCAGAGCCATTTGAGCCAATAAACTTCAAGAACTTGTATTTCATAATCAATAAAATTTCATCACCTGAGAGAAATTAGTAGTTTGCTAAAACGGATTCAAATCACAGTCAATTCGTGTCTGGACGATGATGTTATGAATCGACACTTGCAGTTTTAATCTACAGTTCATAACCAATAAATTGTGGTCATAGTTCACATTGGCCCCTGGAAATGACTTACAATTTACAATGTGGTTCCTAAATCTCTGTCTTACGATTGTATAATCTATCTGAAACTTTCCAGTGTCTCCAGGCCTCTTCCATGTATACAATCTTCTTTCATGATTCTTAAACCAAGTGTCAGCTATGATTAAGTCACCCATGACTATTAAATTTTAGTCTCCCTTAACTATCTAAATTATTTTTTTATTACTTCAATAAGTCCCACTATATCTAACTTTAAGCTATGCATTTCCCTTTTTAAATTTTCTAACCTACCTGCCCCCTTAATGGATCTAACATTGCACACTCCAATCCATATAACGCCAATTTCCTTTCTCATGATATCGACGTCCTCCTGAGTAGCCTCTGCCTGGGGATGCAATTGGGGAACTATTTTACCTCCGGAATATTTTACCCAAGACGATGCCATCATCAATTAACCATACAGTAAAGTCGCTTGACCGAAAAATTATGGCTGTAGTTTCCCCTTGCTTTCAGCCATTCGCAGTACCAGCACAGCAAGGCCGTTTTGATTGATGTTACAAGGCCAGATCACTCAATCATCCAGCCTGTTGCCCCTGAAACTACTGAAAAGGCTGCTGCCCCTCTTCAGGAACCATACGTTTGTCTGGCCTCCATTGTGGTTGCACCTACGCTATGGCTATCTGTATCGCTGAGGCATACAAGCCTCCCCACCAGCAGCAAGGTTCACGGCTCATGAGGGAATCAATACATCTCAGAAATCCGTATCTTGCAGGACTTCACTGCTCCTGTCCTTGTTTTGAATGGACTGACACGTTTTCTCAGTGTACACCATGTTTTTATCTGGCTATAGCTGTGATTCCAAACATATTACATTCCACTAACTTGATTCAACTGAGAGTATGTCTGATGAACTGCATAATGACTCCAATAAGTCGTTTTCATCAAATTTGGACTTAACCTTTTCTTTGTGTGTAGTCTCCGTGTTTTATGTGTTTCTTGAATCTGACAATTATTTTACTAAAAATTTATCATGAGCTGGTATGGGGACTTTCTTTTGCACCCTGTTTTCCAGGTAAGATTACAACCAGTCACTTGCTATTCCTCTAACAGTATAACACACAGAGCTTGTGGCTCATTTAGTAATTTTATGGTTAACAATGTCTTGAGCATTGGAAAAATTTAAGAATGTCCCTGTAACACAGTAATCTTTATCAAGAGTTTCAAGAATCACTTTTGTGAACTCTGTAAATGGCCAATATTGTACTTGTCCCACTTTGGAAACCAAATTGTACTTTGTTAAAAAAGTTGTATTTATTCATGTAACTCATTAGCCAATCTTTCATCACTGATTCAATTATGTTTGATTACATAACTTGTAGTGTTCAATACCCCTTGCATTACCTTTCTTTAGTAACGGCACAACTCATGCAGGTTGTAGGTACTCAGGAAAAAGAACTGAAGTAAGGCACTCATTTATTACGTCTGTCAATGGCGCATGCCTTCAGAACAGAGACTGCACCTCATCTATGACTACTGACTTCTTATTTTTTTAATTTTTGTTTTGTCTTCCTGACGACAAGCTTTGTTGTGGGAAACAACAACATGGTTGCATATAATTCATTGTAGGTGCTACATGTTTTTAGGAAGATTCTGTTGCAACTTCTCCACAATACCCAAAAAAGAGTCATTGACAAAATTTGCCAATTTCTGTGGATTTTCTATCATTCTACCCCACTTATTGAGCAGTATGTTACTTGCTTTATGACATCCCACACTACTTTGCTTTTATTTTCTGCATTATACATTATTTTGTCATTGAATGATCTTGCAGCAGGTGGTACCTTCCTGTATATTTTTTTATCCCTGAGATAGCAATCTAACAACTGTGGATTAGTGTAGTGCTTTTGTAAAGAACTGAGAAATCTAAGTGCCTGAGAGGACTTTCTAATACCAACAGTTATCCATCCAGTTTCCTTATCTGCTACTGGTGAAGTTTCTACATTTGGAAATGTTTCTAAAAATTAATTTAAGCAATGTGCTACATTGCTTTCCATACAAACTTCAACACAGTTTCATCTGCCAGTGCCCTTAAAAAAATATGTATTTTATGTCCTGAGAAGATCCTTTTGTCGCCCTGCAGCTTGGCAGGTTTCACCAAGCCTGTCTTTGGCTTTATTATCTTGTACTAATGATCTGGGAGGCTAAGATTCCTTTAGATATTTTCCAATTTATCCTATTGATACCTGTAACTACATGGTCCATGTCAGATGCTGAACTTTTTGATACCCTAATAACAGTGTATTTGTGCCATACCAAAACTGCTCAAAATGTTTAGGAAGTTATTTCTAATACTGTCCTCAACATCTGCATTAATATTCATGTATCCAGAAATTACTAAGTTAGTTTTGCAGGCTGGGAGTCTTTCTACGACTTCAGTTAATTTGTTGAAGGAAGTATTCACATTACCACTAGATGAACCGTTCATGTATGGAATTAGTTACTTCTTACAGCTGTCTAGCTTTCTTAGCTCAACAGCTGCCAGTTCTAAATGTTTGTCTGCACTAATTGTGATCAGACCTTCTCTAACTTCAACGTTTGTGCCACCTTTGGTATAAACGAAGATTCCCTCATCCTTTAAGATAACTCCTCAGCAACAACTTACACATTCATATGACGAGAGAATTATATGCTGTATTTCATTACCTTTCCACGACTACTCACTAATGCATACCACTGTGCTTCTGAAAGACTGTAATTCAGGTTCAAGTTGGTGTACTTTACTTTTAATAAACTACACGTTTTTACGAAGAATAAATACTTCTGAAGGGGTTTCTGTAGTATTTGTGCACTATAGTGTGGTCCATTCTATATTTTATGTACACTTTGCAAAAATCTCTAAATGGCTGAGACGCTTTTAAGGGAGGGGATGCTGTTGTCACGATATACCCTAAAAAAGTGTAATTCTCCTGCAGTGACAATTGGTATTGAACATGTGTGCCCCCCCCCCCCCACACACACACACCTGCTATACTCTAATTAACTCTATCAACCTCCCTCTCCCACTCCTATTGAGGTACAGACCATGCCTAGCACAGTCCCGCCTCATGATAGTCCCCAATGGCACCAGTACAGTGTGCACCTCCAGCTCTGCACTGAGATACCTTACGGCACTGCGAAGATTAGGCCATCATGCTGCTAGAATAGGTCAGCCTTGACAATGGCTCAGCCAGTTTGGGAAGTTACACTACCTACGTTGTACATGTTGTCTCCATCCACTATCACTACCTGGCTGCCTTTTGTAAAATCCTTACACAAAGGCCCTAAAACCTCAAGCACATGATTTGGACCAACACTCGGCTTGAAATTTCTGGTGACCTGATACTCCCCTAACTTCTGTGTTATTAAGGGCCCACACCTCTGCCATGATTGCTACCTAGTTACAGTCATTTCTTCTTCCTAAAATTTGCGCTTTTCCTATCCTGCAGAGTATACTCTACTTCCTCAAAATAATCCTATTATTTATAAAGCATTGCTTGGCTTTCTTCTTGGTTTTACCACTTCCTTCTAACGTATTTACAGGAAGAGAGCCATTTCATTGACAACGATGGAGTAATGGAGCTATCACGTAGTTCTTAATATAACCAACAGCCTGTCCCTTCAGCAACGGAGAATTTGTTAAAGACTATTTTGTTGCTGCCGTAACAGTCGTGTGCCCATCGACTCTCCCTCTTTTCCCATTAGTTCCTCCTTCATGGAGAATAGTTTGCAGATGCATCGAAGAAATGGCAAACTACGTGGAAATGCAACTGAAAGATAAGACTCAAGATTCACCTTTTTCCCTTTGGCTCTGGATGAAAGCACGCTTGTAACGGACCTTGCTCAGTTTGTTGTTTCTGTGAGAGATGTTGACGCCGAGTTCAACGTGATGAACGAACTCTTTGTTTTAATGCTAATAAACGGTACGACAACTACCGAGACGTATTTCCTTTCTTAGACAACATTGTTGACAAATATGATATTTGCTGGTAAAAATTTTTATCGATTGTAACAGATGTTGTTCCTGCATTGATTGAGCAAAAGGCTGGTATAGTTACTTTGGTAAGAAAGGGGTTGAAATAAGGTAGTATCCGGCAGGAAATGCATCCTGCACCGCATTAATCTGCTGGCAAGATGTGCCAAGAATGTGTAGCGTCGTCGAAGTTGTTGTAAAGGCTGTTAATAAACTGAAATCACACGGTCTGGGACATCGGCAGTTTTAAGTCCTTCCCAGCGGGGAAGGGGTGCAATGTAGAGTCCTGCATGACCGAGTAAGCGAGCACAAAATACGAGGTGGAGTGAGCACACCCTAACTGGATAGGCTACCAGCACTAGTTCTTGTGACAGAGCATAGAAGCCGTGACCGAATACGTAGCACATAACTTCAAACACATTACACGTGTTACTATCCGTGTGAACCTGCAGCCAGTACGGGCTTCTTATTTGTGGTGTGTCTCTCTCTGTAATCATGCAACTCGAGGAAGCCAGTGTAATAAGACGTAAGATTCAAACCAATGTTTACACATTAAAGAAACGGGAAGATCTAAAAAGCCAAGTATGGAGTACATTTCTGTTGGTTGCAGATGAAACGATTGCGTCTACTGGGTACGTATCGTGCATAAACTGCTCCACTTTATTGTTTTTCCAGTCGGGAACCACTCATTTAAAGAAACACAGTTGCAAGAAACCTCACAAAGATCGTTTCTTTGGCCGTCCTTCCGTTATCTTAATATGCTTGAAATAAGTGAAAAGCAGGAAATTCTTAACAATGTGCGACAAATGTGTGCTACGTAAGCAGGTACAACATTCAATCATTAACATAATCGTTTTTGCATAGTTAGTGGAAAGTGTATTATAGAGAAACGGGAATGTTGTGACTCGTATAATATTTCATTAACGTAAAACATCTCGTTTTTATGGGAACGGGGGTCGGGTTGTTTGGGGGGAGAGACCAAGCAGAGAGGTCATCGGTCTCTTACGGGAATGTTTCGATGATTTCGATATCAGTTGTGTATTACTTGTCTCTTTTGTTTATTATCATAGATCCTTCAAGTACTGTGTCATCACCACCCAGAAAGAGAGCTCGTTTCAAGGAATGGAGGAACAACAGATCATCTGCAGCAGATGAAGTACATCTGTACATTTTAATGCACCCCGGAGATGATGATGACATCTTAAAGTGGTGGAGCAGACATGAAACAGATCTGCCAGGTTTGGCTGCAGTTGCAAGACGTATTTTATGTAACCCAGCAACAAGCGCACCTAGTGAAAGGTGCTTTAGTAAAGCCGGCATGTTAGTAACAAATTGCCGGAGCCAATTAAATCCGGAACGCGTTAGTGATTTCCTGCTAATCAACAATAACTATAATTTTGTTTATGTTGCAAACAAGTGAAACGTATGACAAGTTACGTCTGTAAATGTTTAATGTTCTTTGTATGCTTTCTTTATGAAGATGGTTGTCTTCTAGATTACAGGGAAAGCACTTATTTAATGTTTCCTATGAATGAAAGGAAAAATATCTCTTTTGTTTGGAAATGAGACTCGTCTTCTATCCGCGATTGTATTGAAATATCATTTTACTTTCCAGGTGCTTTATGAATTTAGCTGTGTCACGTACCCGTTCTTGGAAACGTTACTTTTGTATTAAAAGAGAGAGAGAGAGATATAGAGCCGTTGGATTTGTACAGTACAGAGCAGCGAGCCGTGGCTAGGCGAGGTGAGACGTCAGCGGTGACCGGTCATGCTCGGTTATCCGCGTGTCCGGAATCCGGACATCAGACATGGGGCGAGTACGTAGAGGTGGGCCAAACGGTTATTCTGGAGTAACCGTTATCACAGTTCCAGTTATTCTTTGATAACCGTTATCGTTAACCGTTATTAATAACTGCCAAGTTATTTTTCGCTAGCGAATACCGATAACTCCGACAGTTAAATAACGACATAGTTGGAATCCATCAGTTTAGTTATCAGTATAACTGCGAGTAGTGTGAAATAGCAGGAATGTCGTATGAATCGTGTCTTAACCTTAGCTTATTAACTCCGGGTACATTTTAGTTGATGTTAGAACGATTATTAGTGTTTCATATTATATGTTTGTAGGTTATCGGTCGCTATTAGAAATATTATCTTCGCAGCTGCGACAGAAAGTACGCGGAACTTCGCCAAAGCACTGTTTAAGTAAAATGTTAACAACGTGCGTTTTTAAGTATGAAGTAATATGTAAACTGGGTACTGTAGGTTAAATTCGAAGCTTAATTTCTTGTGCTGCTCACATAATAGAATAAAGTGTACAGCCTTATAATACAACAAAAAATATACGTAATGTGACAGATTCGTTTACTCCTGTGCTGTAAAAGCTAGTCCTATTGGGGAAAGTGTGAGTACGCTAATCCAAGTTTTATGTCAGATTTGCAAACTGCTCGATTTCTCCAGCGACAGCATGTTTATAACATATGAAGACATGCAGATCGAAAAGGTTGACAGTGTTACATTTCTGCGACTACAACTCGATAATAAATTCAGTTGGGAAGGGCATACCACATTTTTTCATTCTGTTATTTCATAAGGGAGCATATTCTGTGGGAACTTATCAAACGTAGCAAAAGTTTTTCACATGTAAAAGCGTGTAATAAAAATCGTTTGTGGTATCAATTCAAGAACATCATGTAGGAACCTGTTAATGGAACTTTGTATTCTAACCACTGCTTCCTAGTATATTTATTCCTTTATGAAATTTGTTACAAGTATTTCCAACCAATAGCTTAATACATAATATCAGTACTAGAAATGGGAACAGCAATCTGCATAAAGACCTAAAATTACTTACCTTGGTCCAAAAGGGGTCCAATATTCAGGAACATGCATTTTCAATAAACTGCCAGCAAGTCAGCAACCATTAAAAACTTGGTTTCAGATAAAGCACGGTTTACAGTGTGTTTGAAAGACTATTTGATACAGAAGTGTCTGATTCCACCCATCATCAATATGCCGGAAATGGCTATTTTAAGTGTGTCTATGACGTCACTACATACACATGGCAACAAACACGAAGATACATATAAATAATACAATAACATTTCCCACCAAAAATACAATCAAACCAATGGGACAACTGCGGGAAGTTGGGGGTTTTAGGGTGAGGACAAGCTAGTAAAAAAAACACACCATGATCCCAAAACACAAAATGAAGAACAAAAACAAAAAAAAATTACAGCATTCTGCTACACCAACAAAAATCTGCAGGAATCGGACACTTCCCTTGAACAATATAGGTCAACTATACGTGACCATACCAAAACATCAATACCCACAACTAAAAGTACGAAAATTGGAATCAGACATTTCCCTTGACCTATATAGGTCAACCTCAGATGACGATACTAAAACATCAACACACACAACTATGAAAATGGGAATCGGTCATTTCCGGTGACCTATATAGGTCCACCACAGCTACTGATGCCAAAAAACCAACACCTACAACTGCGAAAAATAAAACCACAATCCCAAAAGTCCACAAATCAATCATCCCTACATAAATTAAATCACATTCAATACATCATAAATACACAAAACATCACAACTAGAAAAAAAAATTAATTACCACCAGCAAATTCCGGCACTGCAACCTAGATCGACAGCCCCCCCCCCACACACACACAAACCAACTCATAAACACCGTGGCGTAATGACATTCACACACCACAACACCTTTACGTCGAAGCAGACGGGTGGAATCAGACGCTTCCATTGACCCCTCCTTCTACTCTGTAGATGAATATCGTAACAGAGACTGATAGACCAGCTTAGGTAAAAATTCTGCTATATTTCAGTTTTGACAGCACTTGGTTGCAACAGTCAAGATCGGGTATTCTGTGTACGATAAATTTATTAAAAGTACGTAACTGGGTTTTATTCTGTCAGTGTACCAATTCTGTAAATATTAGCAGTTACTGTGATATATTCACATATTTTGACAATCTCCTGACAAATGATGAGGATAATAATTATTATATTCCACTGTATTATGTTATACTTTCTGACATGTTATTTGTCATTCCCGATGGCCAGCGGCTATTTCCGTAGCAGTACGAAAATATTTGTTCGCTCCAGTTACTATCCTCTCTGGAAATATCACCTGGAACTACGACCTTTAACTGGAGTCACCGAGTCAGGAACGTCTAGACACACAGTTATTCCGTTACCAGCTTCCAGGTTATCTGTGGTGGTAGCCCGATAACTACCAGAGAACTAGAACTACGAGCCAATAACGATAACTGCCAGAGGAGAATACCGGTCTCTGACAGTTATTTCCATAGTCGCTCGAATTCCTAAGTAACTTTCCTTCTACTACCCGTCCAAGCTAAATTAACACGTAAGGCGGTGGCTTAAGGGAACGACCGTACTTGTTAATGCCTGTACTGCAGCTCCTATCAGCCACGGCTCGGACATTAACTTTATTTAATTGTTTATGCTAAAAGTAACGAAGGCCCACGAAATAGTACACAGTTTTTATCAACAGATGGCGCGCAGTCTCACAGTTATTCCCATGGTCTATAGAACGCCTTCCAAATGCGCAGTACGATCTTCGGTCAACAGATGGCGCGAGGCACTGTTGACACTAAACAGTTATTGAAATAACTGCCACAATCAGAGGAACGGTTATCGAAGTAACCGTTGCTTCTCAGTAACCGGTTATTTCTATCAGTTACGTTATTTTTTGTCACCTCTACGAGTACGTGCCCGAACCGAGTCGTGTCGTGTGGGGCCGGACGCGAGCTGCTCGTTCCCCCTGTCAACAGGCGAGCCGTGACCGGTCAAACATGGAGCGTTGCAGTACTCTGGTGCAATGTTTTCTACTTCCTGACATCTATCTAGGCACTGACAAGCTTTCATAGTGTGCTGTGCCCAATTTCATTAGGTAATGTTTGTATGAACGCCGGAAGAATTACGAAATAACATATGAACAGTTTTGAAACCTATAGGGAACATAAAACAAACCTTAATAAGCTTTACAGCATGCTTGTTTTAGTTATTTTTAGCGAACAAATATGAGTATGAATGGTACTTCCGTTAGTCTGAACTGCTATGCGATCTGTCGGTCAAATGGAAAACTATGATCGGACTACATAGTTTCGATGATTCTATACAAGATGTCGTACGTTGATACACATAGGTTCATGTTATTTGCTCACAGGTGGCAGCACGTACGATTAGTCTGAAAAGGCACGTCAAAGATTGTGATGTACAAAGCATGTATGTAGTCCTTAGGTTTATATGCTTTGGTGTTCTCACAATTCGGCAATTATTTCAACGTTTTTGATGTCTAATTGTCTAAATATCTATCTTTGTAGGATAAATATGAATTGTATTGCATTCTCTGTTCTATTCGCTGTGATAATGAGACGAAACAATTAACATTTTTCTGTTATAAAGAAAGTTATTCGTTGCTTTCATTTAGCGAAGTAGCGTGTGACATTGCTGTGGCTGTGAAACGAAGGTCTTTGCAGTAGTGTTTCAGATTAAGTAAAGCACTGAGATAGTTTTGTGGCGGGGGAGTTGTACTAAGTGTTAAAGAAATGGAGAGTTTTACGAATTCGTGTAGATTGTGTCTGTGGAAAGGAGATAAAATGCTTCCAATTTTTACATCTCCTGATGACGACGAAACAGCATCGAAGATTCGAAAATGCCTGCCGTTAGATGTAAGTACAACACTTCATTGCATTATTGACATACGGTATTTTATAAATAATTTGGTGATAACTTTTGCCTTAGTTTGGAAAGTGTGTTTGTTTAAAACTAAATAAATGTAACTGTCGCATCATAAACTGAATAACAATTCTGATGACCAAGCATTCGTGTTTCATTACGGTGGAGGATAGGCTACTTGGTATACTTATATTACTATGTTTCATTTGGTACGTCACAGTGGCGTTTAAGTTAAATCGTGAACTTTGGAACAAGAGTGCAGTATATTACGCAAACGGATGTTACGCGCTGCTGATTACATATTTTGTTTCACGCATTACGTACTGTTAAGTTTACAGTGTATAGGTTAGTTTTCATTAATTAAGACTGACTTTAGACCGAATGTAGTAATGCAGTAAACGTGTAAATACATGTCTGTGTTTCTTAAAAGTTGAAGTTCGTTTAGTCGTAGGAATATCAACACATCCAACAACGTGCCAAACATCATTCGTTTATTGTTGTTGCCTTTTTGGGACCTACTTGTTAAATTAGTGCTGAGTTGCAAAAAGCGCCGAAAACCTGGAGATACTAAATATGATATTCATTGTAAAAAGTCACATCTGCTGATAAGACTTAGATTTCTTGGGTTAAGTTTAAGGGGGAATTTGGTAGAAGACTTCATTAGTAACCATAGGTACTGTTTTCTTTTTCAAACTTTGAAAGTGTGCAGTATCTGACTAGATTACAATATTTTCAAAAGGTGGGCATAAAGAACTCTCCCCTGGTATTGCTGGGATTTTTGGTCTTGAAGTCCGGAACGGGGAATATGAAATGCGAGTTTGCATCGGAATATTATGCAGGCAGATGGTAGGCCGCGAAAAATATTGTTCCATTTGGTATCCAAATTTTTTCAATGAAAGATGTTGCCCGTTCCACTTTTTAGATGTTTCTTGTCCATTCTTTCATATATGTCGTGAATTTCTCTCTTCCTCCCCGTCTGCCCGTCCTTCCCTCTGTCTTTTTGTTTATATGTACAGCTATTTTTATCTTACATTCCAGTATTGTTTGTTTTTCTTCGCGTGTTTAGTAAAGATAGTTGTAGGTCCAACAACATTTTGCTAACCTTCATCAAGTAATGCAGTTTGATTTTGTTGGTTTAAGCTGATACTGTTCCAACAGCATAATTGCGTTATGAAGAGGATATAGGAGAACGTTCTATATGAGCTCTGGCTTTGACCAGTGATGTAGGAAATGTGACAAAACTCCCATAAGCAGTATGACAACAACTATATAATGTGATATTACTGTTATTTTTTTTCAAATGGGCTACATACACTACCAGTTGTTTTTATTCTTTCAAATTCATTGGGGTTGGCTTTGCCATCTAATAAAGAAACTGTTAATACATGCACCAAAATGTGATGTGATAGCAACCATTGCCACTGTCATTGGCCGGGGGCGGCAACTAATATCAAACACTCCCCTTGAGCCATGAAAGTCTTCTCACCTTTGTTTAATACAACAATACTAAATTGCATTGCTTGTGCAAAATTATCAAAGATAATATCTCATGTGCTTGTTTGTGCAGATATTGGACTCCTGAAGAAAAAAAAAAAAAATGTAATCCAAGTGAGTTTGTAGGTATTTTGTGATGTGTAACGTATCCTGCTGTTTTGGTTGAAGTGAATTTTTGCCGTATCTAAGTGAGTGATATCATACATTTATCAACTCTTGTGAAAGTATGACGGTACCAGTTTACATCTTTGATATCAGCTATATGCTTAATGTGTGTGTCATTCCATGTCAATTCAACAGACCTCTTAACCTGACCCTCTCGGATTTCTTTCAAATTTGGCCCATTCAGTGACCCAGATAAGAGATGGAAAAATGCCAATTTCCACATGTGTATTACAACTGTGAAGAAAGTTACAGGTCAAGGAAGTGCTAAATTTACATGCATATGTCACAACATAAGTGACTGTAATTCTGGTTCTAATTCAGTTACAGCAATGAAGATGGTACCATTGGAAAGCTAACGAATACACCTTTACATTGATATGTCACATGACAGGTTTCTGAGAATTTTCATACCAAAGGTCATTGACCTTGACCTTTGACCTTGAATGTCTCAAAACACCCTATCTTCAATTTTTTTTAAAAATGTATGTAATTGCTCCAGTATGTTACTATAAATATGGTTAATATCGAGATGGCACACCAAAGGCATCATGCACAAAAAATTATTTTGTCAACTTAAGTACACCATCAACATGCAGTAAGCAGCTATGTATCCAGCATTTTCCGTAACACCAGCCAATAGCAGTTACTTTTATTCAGACCAGTTCTTTAATATTTCTAGCTGTGAACAGCCAATCAGAGATACTTTTATTTCAACCAATCAACATTAGCCTGTTTGAGTGAACACCAAGCCTGTGACAGGACAGTGAATCAGTTATGTCTTGCACTTGGGTCATATCCTGTGGCAAACCCATGTAGAAAGGGATTGGGAGCTGTGGGTGATGCAGTACCACTTAAGGAGAGAAGTATTTTGGGTAGGAGTTCCCAAATTCTTGGATGTGATGATAGATAATTAAAACCCTGGCAAAGAATAGGGTTCAGTTGTTCCAGTCCAGGTTGGTATTGGGTTACAGTGGGAGACTCCTTTGTAGCCAATTATTCAGGGTGGTGGAAGGGCCACAGCTGTGTGAGAATATTGTACGGAAAATTGTTTGTGGACTAGATTTGACAGTTAGTGTCTCTCTGTGGAGATCCTTGTGAGACTTTCAGCGTACTGGGCAGCAGAATCACAACAAATACAGTGTCCATTGGTGGCTAGCTTGTATGAGAGTGATTTTTTGGTGCAGAAGGGATGACAGCTTTCAAAATGCAGGTACTGTTGGTGGTTAGTGGGTTTAATATATAGAGGTGTGGATTGAGCCATTAGAGAGGTGGTCAACCTCCAGGAAGGTGGCATGTTGGGTTACGAACCAGGTCAAACAGATGGGAGAGGTGTGGGGGTTGGGAAAGAATGAAGAGTAAGTCTCATGGCCCTGATTCCAGACGGAAGATATTGTCATTGAACCTGGATCAGCCAGTGGGTGTGACATTTTAAGAGGCGAGTAAGGTTTCTTATAGATGGCACAATGGGATTGGCCTAGGGATTCCAGAAGTCCTCCTCAACCTAACATGCCACTTTCCTGAATGTTGACCTTCATCTCTCTAATGGCTTGATCCACATCTGGGTATTAAGTCCGCTAATCATCAACAGTACCTGCAACTGGACAATTGTCACCAAATTATCACAGTTTTACAGCTTGGCAACCTGTGGATAGCATATAGGCAGTGACAAGAAGTCCCTTGCTTAGTAGGCTCAATGTCTGGTGACTTTGTTTAGACAAGCACTGCCTCTTAGACCCAGTTTACAAACATTTCTTGTGCCATATCCTGACACTCCCCTAATCCTCTCATCATCCCCAAGAATCAGCTACAATAGAGCGCTCCTTCCTTGTCACCCAGTTTCATCATGGAGTGGAACAACTGAACCATTTCATTTGCCAGGTCTTTGATTACCTATTGCTGTGGCCAAAATTGAGGGACATCCTATCCAAGAACCTTCCCATCTCTCCTGAAACAGTCTTCCACCGCCCACTCAGCCTAAACAGCACATTCGTCCAACCCTGCACTTCTTCCATTTCCAACCCACTGTCTTTGGGGTAATGTCACTGTGGAAGATCCAGGTGCTAGATTTGCCCAATTAACTCATCCAGCACTTCCTACTCCAATCATGTCACAGACTTATCCCATCCCATAAGTGACAGGGCCACATATGAAAGCAACCAAGGGCAATTTCAGCTCAAATCACACAGGTCAAGAGTGAATGTGTCACAAAATCATTTCAAAGTTTTCTGAGAAAATAAAAAAGTATTTAAGTTCCAAAAGACACCACTCAGAAACTTAGATATTTTGATTTCCTGGTGATTTGTAGATACTTTTCATTCCCTATCATCCTGCACTACATTTCTCATGTAGACCCTACATGAACTTGCAGTGTGCCCTGGGCCTTAACATGCAACATGGCCATGTGTCACAATGGCACTACCTTGATGTGGGGGAGACAGTGATGCATACCAGATACCATAACTGCAACTGCCAGGGGGCCATGGCTTTTTCACAAATTCATTTGTGACACACATGGGACCTTGAGTTGTGGCAGCCCTTTCTTCCTTACCAGGTGGCAGTCCCTTCCCCTGCCACTTCCTCCCTGTGCATACTCCCTTGTGCTCCCTTCTTTGCCCTCTGTGTCCTTATTTATATCAGCTCAGCTATCCTCCTCATAATTGGTATTCCATTCAGTTTTTGTTCATCTTACTTTTTTGTTTTCACCTTTCCTTTTCACTGTATTTGTACCTCTTCGGTATTTGATCTCCCATTCTAATTTTCTCTCCATAGTGGAAGCCAACTGGGGAAGAACACCTTACTTAGCATATTCTGTGGGTGGCCCTACCATCTGTCCCATCTTCTCCATGATACGAATGTCTTTTAGCATTACACAGCTAGCACAGTAACCAGTGTGTGTGTGTGGGGGGGGGGGGGTTGTTAAATACCCTTTTGATTGAGTCTTCTGACAACAGAGGGATCACAGTTCTGATATCTGAGCTGAGCTGAGCTTGTGTGCCTAGAGGAGTGTGTACTTGTCATTCTGGAGCATTGGAGCTCCCAGCAATGACCCTTGCTGTGGCTGGGTGGTGCCTGCAGAGAGAACCTCTAATTGGAATGATATCAGGGCAGAAGCTTTGCATATGAAATGTGGTAATCCTCAAGTTGGCCCTTTCTATATGGCCATCTCTCTAGTTGAGAATGAATCTTTTAATGTTGTCTGGCTTGGGGTGAAACCCTTTACTCATGTCAGGTCTGCACCAGGACTGACAGGGACACTTTCACATCCACCAAGTCATTATTTTTCATGTGAACTATTGAAGACAGGTTTGGTGAAGTGCACTCTGAGTAAAATGTGGCCAGGTTCACTGTTGATCGAAACTACTTCTACTGCCCAGTCTGCAGCCCTTCATGCCTGTGACAATCGTGGTGATGTCTAGGTGTCCGTTACTCCACACCAGTCTTTGAATATGGTTCAGGGCATCATTTTTCAGAGAGACATCATCCTTCAGATTGGCGGGTAGATGAGTAGCTCCATGCCAATCTGGAACAGCAGGTAATTCATTTTGTTTGGCATGTTCAGAAAGGCCATAAGGACAGTTGCATAGGTACCGTCACCTTTATTCTGGCAATTGAGGGGGATACCCTTCCAGAGGTCTAGGTTATGTGTTATCAGAGTGACTTTAAGCTGTACATTCTGCCACCCATGAGGGGTACTCTGTGTTTGCGTTTTGGGCACAAATCTTACACTGTACTGCAGAACCTCTGTGGTGAATGTGGACGCCCAGTCCATGAGGGAAGCCCCTGTATTCCACCACCTGTGTGTGTTAATTGCCATTACCATCACACTCCAAACTTGCCAGATTGTCCAGTTTGTAAGAAGGTACAGGAGGATAAGTCCCTTGATCGTTAACCCTACACTGAGTATCATAAGAATGATCATCTTCACTCTGTGTCTGTGTCATCTAACTTTGTATCTGTTATGTCCTTTCACCCTCCTCCATCTACCATACTCCAGTGCCACCCCTTATTGTCCTATCCCACTCCCATGCAGCTCCTGTGCTCTTCCCTGCAGGTGCCACTCCTCCTGTCTGGCTGGAGAAGTGTCCCCCTCCTTCAGATTTTGTTGGTGAGGGGGGGACCCCTTCAGCACCAGACCAGAGACCTACTGCCACAAGACGGCCATGGTACCACAAGGTTGCTTGCTCTCTCTTGGTTCCAAATCTTAGTGCAGCCTGCTCTCTCTGGGCCCTGCCTTCTTCAACCTATGAAAGGAAGAAGAAACTTAACTCCCGGGACAAGGCTCTTCTGGTGCCCCAGGAGATACTGACTCCTTTCTCACAATCTGAGTTAGCCTTCTTGTTCGTGGATGTCACCTTGTCCTTGTATGTGGCGGATCAGCCCATTCACCTCCCATGTGGATCCCCATTCCATGCTTATTCAGTAGAACTGTTATGAATACTACCATCATCCCAGAGCTGCAGTCCCTTATTTCCTTTTACTCTGCAGCTTGTGTTGTTCTACGGGAATCTCATTTTACTGAAGCTTGCTTACCAACCCTTTGTGAATTCTGTGTTTTCTGTCAGAACTGGGTTAGTCCTTTGAGGGCTTCTGATGGCATTTGGTGTTGGGCCACATGAATGTTGTTAGTACATGGATCCCCCTTCATACCACATTGGAAGTGGCTGTCATCCAGGTCCACTTGGACTCTGTGGTCGCAGTTTGCAAACTGCACCTCCCTCCTGACAGGCCACCAATGCTTGCTGCCATAACTTACTTCCTTCGGCAACTACCTCCTCCATTCCTCATCCTTGGAGATTTTAATGCCTATCTCCCCGTGCAGGCATTGCTTTTCATTTAGTCAGGATTTCCTCATAGACCAGTTTCTTGCAGATACTTTTCCCTTGTTAACTATGGTTCTCCTACCCATTTTAGTCCCCTCCCCTTCTCCCTGCATTATGCTGGTCACTACTGTCACTTCTCCCTTCACTATGCCAGTAAATACTGTAACCTATGTATCTGCATCAACTAAACAATGGGTCATTCTTACATTCTCTAGTTAACATTGGTCTAAATTCAGCTTCCTTGCCTGTCATTTTTTGTTCACTATCCACTTCATGTTGATTCTTTTGTTATCTTCCCACCTCCCGATGGCCAAGTTACCCTGCTGTCCTTCCCATTGCACTGATTGGCCTCTATATATATCCCAGATCGTGTTTACCCCCTGTTTATCAGGTTGTGTTAATTAAGTCACCCGTGGCACACCCAATAAAATTGTTTGCACCGGTCTTATCTTCCAGGGTTACCAATGACAGTCTTCCATCTCAGGCGTTGCCCTTCTGGGTGGTCTTTGGACGTATCCATCAGTTCTCATGGAACACCTTGTGATTCATTGTGCTACTTCAGCAGCCTCCTATCCAGTCGCCTTCCTCATCCAGAAACAGGGGGCTGAAGCTTCCCAGTTATGTTTTGCCCGTTGTCAGATGAAATCCTACAGTGAATCATTTACTGTAGGGATCTTCTTTTGGTCCTCTTCTCTTCCCATGATTCAGCACCTGCTCTCAGTTCTATTCACAACTAATTTAAGCGACACATTAATCCTCCACAAAGGTAGTATCTCCTCAGGGTGTTTAACTGTGTTTGGCTCAAAGTCATTTTTACCAATCAGTGGAGGGACAGTATTGTGTTTCCTGTCCTTAAGCCTGGTAAGGGTCTGTCGTCCCATGAAAATTACCAGCTATTCAGTTTCACCAATGTTCCCTCCAAGTTACTTGAATAGATTGGTGGCTCATGTGCTCAGTTGGGTCCTCAAATCTCGGGTCCTTTTGTCTCCTTACCAGTGTGCTTTTTGTTAGGAACGGTCTTCCGTCATCTGCATCAATTGGAAACTGCAGTTTGGAAGGCCTTTTTTCAGCACCACCATCTTGTCACTGTTTCCTGTGATCTTTGTAAGGCCTTTTTCAGTGCCCCTTCCTGATTTACCAGTTCCTGTGCCAGTGGTCATCCAGAGTTCTGATTGGCAGCATTCTCAGCTCTCCACAGGCCTAGTTGAATAGCATTCCAGGAGGTTCTGTATTAAGCGTCCTCCTTTTTCTCGTCGTTATTAATGGACTTGTGGCTTCTGTCAGGCCATTGGTCAGCTCTACACTATGTGTGGATGATTACTTTATCTGGGCCTTCTGTTTGACAACAAGCTTACTTGGTTGCCCCACATGCTGACTTTTTGGGGCACCATCCCCCATCCCTGTCTAATAAACTTTGTGCAGTCAAAGGGATGAGCACCTCAGTGTCCTTCCCTCTGCCTGTCCCAGATGGAATCCTCTGCTGTCTTCATATCGGCTGTACTAGGTGGACCAATGCCTCGTTCTCTGTTAATGAGCTACCTCTTTGTAGTTGCGGGGCCCCCTCATAGTGATCCATATTTTGCTGGACTCCCTGCACCTTTTAGCCTGTTGCACTAAGAAGTATATCCTTCCACCTTTCTTGTCCTGGGAGTTAGTGGCTGACACTAGAATGGTTACATCTGTACTCTGTTTTCTTTGTGAAAGTGGTTTGTCCTTCCAGATGAGGTACAGAAGTACCTCAATTTCCTTCTGGAATTGGAGTCCCTCATTTAGTATTGGAATTGGTTTGGGTGGCCTTCGGCCTTGCCTCAATACTGGCCATGTTTTTCCTCCTTTTTCCCAGCATTTTGCCTGGTCTTTGTCCCATTTTGTTTCCCCTGATGATGTCCCTCTTGTCAGGCTCATGGTATGGTGTGGGGATGGGCAGTTTTGGTGCCCCATCATGCATAGTGCCTTTGGGGGGTCACCTGCTCTCACCCTCCCTCACCTCCTCCGTTCTGTTTCTTACTCTTCCTGCTGCCCTGATGTTCTTTTTGTTTCTTTGTCTGCTTGTTTTCCTTTCCCATCAACTAGACTGCACAGTCTGTGTTTTCCTTCCTTAGTTTCTGTCACTTTAGATTGGTGGCCTGATGACCTTAATGTTTGGTCCATCTTGCACCTCCCCTACCAACCAACCAACCAACCAACCAACCAGAACTACAGCCTGATATGTCTCAATAGCAACAACTTCTAAAAAGGGTGGTTGTAAATAGGAGTCAGTACAAAACAAAAGAACAATCAGAAAACTGCTCAAAATTTTATTTAGCAATACATCGAAATTTATCAAGTTTGCGGTAATAGAATTCAGCGTACTCTCTATCTAGTGCTCATTGTCCTAATGAACTAACACATAATTCAACAGTATCTGATATAGTCAAGCAATTGTGTAATGTATAGTTAAAAACTAAACTTTCTTAACATGGAAAAATTGTGTCAGCAGCACTGTTTTGGAAGAAGCATTTCTTCAGCAGCCCATCTCCAACATTTCAGTGTAAGATCCTCTCAACAGTCACAAGTTCAGTCGGCACTTTACAGTTATAACTCAGAAGTACATTCATGTTCTTAATGCCTGTTGTGCTTCCACTCTTAGGTGCACATGCAATGGAAAATGAAGTATCACTTATCATTAGTGCTTGAATGCCTTTCAGATTCCCCTAGCACAAATTACACCATATCGTCTTGCCTTCATCTTACAGCAAGTATATACTGACTTTCTTATACCTGATTTAGATAGAGACTTAATAGTAAAACTGTAAAAATGTATTATCTTTCTAATAAATTCAACTCTATTCTACCGTCATATGCAAAGCAACATAAATCTCAACAAAAACTTTTTCCTGTCACTAGTTGAGGAAACACGAGATAGTAATGACCTGCACAATTGACTCGCGAAAGATTTCAGTACTCTTATTATAAATATTGCATTGGCTCCACCTCATAATCTTCTCTCTTAAGTACTGACTCATATCAAATAAAACAGACACATACAGAATAACTCCTGTTTATTATTAGTTAATTCCTCTCATCCGTCATGAAAGTAGTCATCAGTTACATATATCTATAAGCAATACTTCAATAAGAGTCATCTTCATGTAACTCTAAACCAGACATCCACTATTTGGTGATGTTGCCATCTTTGTTTACAGTGCCCTCATAAGTTTAGTTGCATCAATGCATGCGCAATCCCATTAACACAATGCAAATTTCATTCGTATTATTAAATTGATATACTCAATCTTATACTTGCTGTTGAGCAGATCTTCACAAAAACTCTCCATACTTTGCTTTCATCAATGAAAACTTCAAATACACCCACAGGGTC
This sequence comes from Schistocerca cancellata, assembly GCF_023864275.1. Taxonomy (NCBI): domain Eukaryota; kingdom Metazoa; phylum Arthropoda; class Insecta; order Orthoptera; family Acrididae; genus Schistocerca; species Schistocerca cancellata. The sequence goes on from NC_064627.1 coordinate 1,097,247,174, forward strand.
ATATCCCACCAATTACTATTCATATTATTGGGAGGTTTCCCTAGTTACATTCTTCAAAATAGCAACCCCCCTACAGCTTACAGAACTTTTCTTCCACTGCCTGCTAATCCCCTTTTGCATCTTCTTCATTAATTCATTAAAAAACTTCATTAGATTACATGTCTCAAAGAGGTCTTTCTACATTACCCAAGCTTTTTCTTGTCTAACATTCTGTCACTCACAAGGAGGTCATCCAGCAGTTGGATTTTCATAATTTTTATATCTATGGTATATGAAGATCAGAACTCAAATATCAATTTACCTAAACAGTTTGCTGTAGCTCTAAAAAAATTCTCATGCAAATCGACTTTGAAGATTTGTGAGGGACTTAAATCCACTACTATTAGTAGTGGGCTGCATGCTTAATTTCGGTAGCATTGGACAATCAATGGGTGACAGGTTCAAATCTTGCTATGGGCCTTTTTTCATTCAATTTGAATATCTACATCATTTAAATATCAAATCCATTAAATATATTCTGATTAACACATATTTAATCGTTTTTTAAAAAACTATAAATGTGGTGGTGTTTTTATTTACATACCACAAGCACTAAAATTATAGATTCTTAATTATCAGTATTTTATAAAAGATTTTTAACAAATATAAAAGGTTTTTAACAAATATTGTTTCTGTTAGAAAGCCTTACACATTTATTAACAATCTTTTATAAAAATAGTGATAATTAAGAATTTATATTGACAATAAAAATTTTGTGTGGGATATGAGGGGGGGGGGGGTCAAAAGCAAAGGGGTCTATACTCCATGATGAATAGAAAGAAAATTAGTTAAAAGATGTTACAAAAACATTACTTTCATGTAGGGTTATACTGAATTTTTATGTTGTATATTACCTGAATAACCTTTTTATGATACGTGAGAAGAGGGAAGTGACCCAGCTGGTGTGCAGTATTTTCTGTAGTCAGATAATGCATTAAACTGTGTTCTTTCTTATTTTGGTTCACCATTGTAAGCCACAAAATGCGTTTTGTTCTTACAGCATTACCTGAAGACTTTGTTATAGCTATGAATAGCAAAATTGATATTTCAGTTGATAGCACTCAATAATAAAGCATTATACAGAAAGTGTGAATCTCAGTCTTCTCAAGCAAATATATTTTGGAAGCAAAGGGATACTACAAGTGTATACAGACTTTTATGAATTGTGATATAAAATTGATCGTGTATATTAACCTGTTACATCAAACAGAAAGAATACAAAGTATTTTTTTGTGTGTCCAATATACACAAAGAATATAAACTCCATTTTGAAATCTCGTGGGAATTCTAACACTTGTCACCCTAACCACCTAATTATGGGGCAGATGAAGACAAGAACATGACTCACAAGTGAAATAAAGCCACACCCAGCTTGAGGCTCAGTGTATGTACACACTTATGCACAAGAAATTTGACTCCTGAAGCTGAAATCTCTCAACACCACTTTTTCCTATCAGTTTCAATTAACACCAAAAAACAAACAGCCTAAGATTATTCCCATAATATCTAACAAAATTCAAGCCTTCCTTGAGTATTTAAAGTCATGAATAAGTTCCTTTGTCAAAATCTTGCACAAATAACGCAAACAAATTCTGTTATTAATTAAATTTACACAGCAGCAACCACCACATATAGCACAAAGAACTCTTCCTTTTTTGCTAAGTTCAGCCTACTTTCCCCAGTCAGTACACTCTAAATGTGCTCAGGGAAGAATATAGTCATAGATCTAGGATAGTAACAAGAGGAAGCATTACGACACTGGAATGTGAAAAAAGCAAGTTGGGACCCCATGCATACCTCACACATGTTTATTCAATTTATGAACTCTCTGAGACCTTAAATTAAACCACACCCTTTCACATTTTTTCTAAGTCAGTAGTATTCCTCGGTACCAGCTCTTTTCTTGACTTTGGGTCTAGCGATAAGTAGCTATTTTAGTGTGGCACATCCACAGTTCCAAATGGTCTGCCAAAATTTCTGAATTTCAGAATATCTTTGTTTTGATCAATCCTTTGTCTTAAGAAGCAACAACTTTTCAAGTTTAAGTGTGGTTGCTTTGGCCGTACACTCATAACTATCTTCTTTCTTCATAGCTTTTCTTCATTCTTGCCTTAGCTAGTCGCTCTTTCTCTTGCCTTGAGATACAGCTATGTAAGGGAATTCTAGTTCCTCTGGAATCAAATTACTGGGTCTAATACCTAACACAAACTCCCATATTGAGGATAACCTATCACTTTATACAAAATAATGTTAATAATGGTTTCAAAGGTAGGAATGTACATGGCCAAAAATCAATGCTTTGTGGGGCGTTATGTTCTGCACAGCCTAATAATTTTTCATAACAGTTTCATTCTTATCTGGGGAAAATGTACAGGTATTCTGATACATTTTGTTTTATTCTCCCTGTGTTGTCAGATAACATCACCTCTGAATTGCCCAGTTTGAGCATGAACTCTCTATCTTCTCTGCTATAGTTCTAGCATTTGCCTTCCTTTTAGAAACAACTTCACCTACACTTTAAATGTGTCCGATATTACAAGTATGTAGCAACACCCACATCTTGATATAGGCAAGAGTCCAATAAGGTCTACTAATTCAAGTGGTGTACTTGCTAACACATTTTGTCTCAGGCCAAGGACAGGCTCTGTTGACAATCTAACATCTTGACATTTATCCAATAAAGTTAATCTTTTCTTCATCCTCCACCATAAATTATTAAAAATGAGTGTTTCTCGAATTTTCTCTATACATTTTCCTACTCCCAAGGATGTAGTCCGACTTCTGCATGATGAACTGGGAAGCATAGTCTCCATTATTTTAAGTTTTCCTATAAAATTTTATTCCTGTATGTAACTTACAACAAATACCAACTTCTGGTTGACTTGTTGAATTTAAATTTAAATACTGCTTGACTGGCTATAAATTATCGTTTGGATTCTGCTCTCTACTTCATGTCTCTGCACATCTTCTTGATTATCTTTTCATCCTTAATTTCATTTATATGCATAACTTGCAGTACTCTCTGCTATTTCTGAACCTTTTTTGGTGGCTCTTCCAGTTTTGGCATGTGACATGGGTCATCAGCAACAATATTACACTTACTCATAACATATCAAAGTTCCTAAATTTACTGCTCTCCAGGAAAGTTCTTATGCTCAGATCGTCCTGGGATGTCCTTTGCCACGTACCATGCCTTGAGGCGACCTCCCACTCGACCACAGGTGAACGATTGAGGTCAGTGCGAGTAGTATCTGGGCTGGCTACCAGTGTGGACGGATTGGCAGACTCAGACATACTGGACGTCTGTTGGATCCCCACGGTCAGCTCACAACAGTGATGCCCATCCACTGCAACTTCAAGCTGTGTAACTGAAGACATCACAGCCTGGGGCTGAGAGCGAAGTATCACCAATTCGGCTCACATCCACAGACAGCAATCACAGTCCCTATCCATATTAAAGACCATGGAAAACTACACTACACTGACAAAGAAGGAATACTGACACACGCTATGTAACTCTCCTGTAGACACAGAGGAAAACACAAGAACTGTGTCTAAATGCCCAAAACCTGAACTGGTAAAGCTCTCAGGTGAGACTAAATAATTTTCTCCTGATTAGCAACTTGCAACAGGTCAAAAAATTGGTTTACTTTCTAAAGCAATGAAAACGTGATAACTGTGTCACTAAATATTAAATTAACAAGTAGAAACCCTGAAACTAAACTACTAAAGCACAAGATGAAACTATACAATTTGCTCCTTGTTAGTAACTCATAAAATGTCACAAAATCAGATACTTCATTGTTGCTGCCTGTGTCTCAGTTGGCTGCTGCTGCCTGACTTCATGTACAGAAAGGGCAAGCTGAGTTTCACATGAGCGATGCTTTCAAAAACCATGCCAATTCGTGGACATAAGCTTCTCAGTCTCAAGAAAATTCATTACATCTGAACTGCGCATACATTCAAGGATTCTGCAGCAAACCAGATGTTAGCAGTATTGGCTTATAATTTTTGCCCTTCTTATATACAAAAGTCACCTGCACTTTCTTCCAGTCACTTGGGACTTTGTGCTATGCGAGAGATTTGTGATAAATGTACATTAGGTAAGGGGACAATGTCGTAGGGTACCCTCTGAAAAACTGAATTGGCATTCCACCTGGTGGCTTATTGGTTTCCAAAACTGCTGTTTGTCTACACCAGGGATGCTTATTTATTACATTTCGCCCATATGGGAGTCTGTTCGATGGTCAAACTATGGTATGTTTGTACAATACCTCCTGTGTGAATGATTTCTTGAATGAGAAATTTAGAATTTCGGCTTTTGTTTTGCTATCTTCATTTACCACACCAAACTGGTCAATAAGTGACTGTATGGAAATGTTAGACCCACTTAGCGATTTTACATAGAAAAATAATTTTTTTCAGGTTCTCTGCAAGAGCTTTTGCTAAGATATGGCAGTGGCGGTAGTTGTATGAATCACACACAGTTCTTTTCACAGATGCAGGAATTTCTATTAATCTTTGCTTGTAGTCATTTGTACATTCTCTTTTGAACCAAGAGAGAAACAGCCTCTGCTTTTTCTGCATTTTCTGAATCTCATTATTAAATCAAAGTGGGACTTCCCATTCTTAATCCATTTGCTAGGCATGTAATTCTCTAGGCCACAATTTACAACCCACTTAAAACTTTGCCCGTAATTCTTCTGTGTCCATCTTATGCAACTAAGTGATGTCAAGTTCACTGTCTAAGTGAGATGCTAACAATTGCTTATCTACTCTTTCTATCAGAAACTCCCCCCCCCCCCCCCCTAGCCTTTTCAAATAATTTATTAACTTTCGTAACCATAGTTGCAATAATGACAGCATGATCTCTTATCCCCTTTTCTATACTGACCTTGTCGGTAAGGTCTGACCTGTTTGTAGCTGCAAGGTCTAACATATTCCAATCGAGTGCCAAACTAGCTGCTCACGACAGTTTTCAGAAATTGTGTTCAAAAGTACTTCACACGAGTGTCTGCACCCCTGCAATGAATCCACCTGTCTATACTCAATAGGTTACAGTCGCAACCAACTAGTACTGCACAATTTGTGTATTTATGTGCTATTGACCATAGACTTTCTTTGAATGACTCTAGAATTGTCATGGCTCAATCGTGTGGCCAGCAACAACATCCAACAATTAACTTGGTTTCACCAAGACCTGTTATAAATGACCAGATAACTTCACTGTCACACTTTGACCTCAATAGAGACAATATTTTTGTCAATTGCAATGAACACTCCTCTCCCCTCACCTGTAATCTGTCTTTCCAATACTCGCTTCTTGACTTGCTACATATCTCAGAGCTTTTCTGCCCACTCTCAGACCCAAGAACGATCTGAGCATAAGAACTTTCCTGGAGAGCAGTAAATTTAGGAACTTTGATATGTTATGAGTAAGTGTAATATTGTTGCTGATGACCCATGTCACATGCCAAAACTGGAAGAGCCACCAAAAAAGGATCAGAAATAGCAGAGAGTACTGCAAGTTATGCATATAAATGAAATTAAGGATGAAAAGATAATCAAGAAGATGTGCAGAGACATGAAGTAGAGAGCAGAATCCAAATGATAATTTATAGCCAGTCAAGCAGTATTTAAATTTAAATTCAACAAGTCAACCAGAAGTTGGTATTTGTTGTAAGTTACATACAGGAATAAAATTTTATAGGAAAACTTAAAATAATGGAGACTATGCTTCCCAGTTCATCATGCAGAAGTCGGACTACATCCTTGGGAGTAGAAAATTGTATAGAGAAAAGTCGAGAAACACTCATTTTTAATAATTTATGGTGGAGGATGAAGAAAAGATTAACTTGAATTAGTTGCAGTAGACCTTATTGGACTCTTGCCTATATCAAGATGTGGGTGTTGCTACATACTTGTAATATCGGACACATTTAAAGTGTAGGTGAAGTTGTTTCTAAAAGGAAGGCAAATGCTAGAACTATAGCAGAGAAGATAGAGAGTTCATGCTCAAACTGGGCAATTCAGAGGTGATGTTATCTGACAACACAGGGAGAATAAAACAAAATGTATCAGAATACCTGTACATTTTCCCCAGATAAGAATGAAACTGTTATGAAAAATTATTAGGCTGTGCAGAACATAACGCCCCACAAAGCATTGATTTTTGGCCATGTACATTCCTACCTTTGAAACCATTATTAACATTATTTTGTATAAAGTGATAGGTTATCCTCAATATGGGAGTTTGTGTTAGGTATTAGACCCAGTAATTTGATTCCAGAGGAACTAGAATTCCCTTACATAGCTGTATCTCAAGGCAAGAGAAAGAGCGACTAGCTAAGGCAAGAATGAAGAAAAGCTATGAAGAAAGAAGATAGTTATGAGTGTACGGCCAAAGCAACCACACTTAAACTTGAAAAGTTGTTGCTTCTTAAGACAAAGGATTGATCAAAACAAAGATATTCTGAAATTCAGAAATTTTGGCAGACCTTTTGGAACTGTGGATGTGCCACACTAAAATAGCTACTTATCGCTAGACCCAAAGTCAAGAAAAGAGCTGGTACCGAGGAATACTACTGACTTAGAAAAAATGTGAAAGGGTGTGGTTTAATTTAAGGTCTCAGAGAGTTCATAAATTGAATAAACATGTGTGAGGTATGCATGGGGTCCCAACTTGCTTTTTTCACATTCCAGTGTCGTAATGCTTCCTCTTGTTACTATCCTAGATCTATGACTATATTCTTCCCTGAGCACATTTAGAGTGTACTGACTGGGGAAAGTAGGCTGAACTTAGCAAAAAAGGAAGAGTTCTTTGTGCTATATGTGGTGGTTGCTGCTGTGTAAATTTAATTAATAACAGAATTTGTTTGCGTTATTTGTGCAAGATTTTGACAAAGGAACTTATTCATGACTTTAAATACTCAAGGAAGGCTTGAATTTTGTTAGATATTATGGGAATAATCTTAGGCTGTTTGTTTTTTGGTGTTAATTGAAACTGATAGGAAAAAGTGGTGTTGAGAGATTTCAGCTTCAGGAGTCAAATTTCTTGTGCATAAGTGTGTACATACACTGAGCCTCAAGCTGGGTGTGGCTTTATTTCACTTGTGAGTCATGTTCTTGTCTTCATCTGCCCCATAATTAGGTGGTTAGGGTGACAAGTGTTAGAATTCCCACGAGATTTCAAAATGGAGTTTATATTCTTTGTGTATATTGGACACACAAAAAAATACTTTGTATTCTTTCTGTTTGATGTAACAGGTTAATATACACGATCAATTTTATATCACAATTCATAAAAGTCTGTATACACTTGTAGTATCCCTTTGCTTCCAAAATATATTTGCTTGAGAAGACTGAGATTCACACTTTCTGTATAATGCTTTATTATTGAGTGCTATCAACTGAAATATCAATTTTGCTATTCATAGCTATAACAAAGTCTTCAGGTAATGCTGTAAGAACAAAACGCATTTTGTGGCTTACAATGGTGAACCAAAATAAGAAAGAACACAGTTTAATGCATTATCTGACTACAGAAAATACTGCACACCAGCTGGGTCACTTCCCTCTTCTCACGTATCATAAAAAGGTTATTCAGGTAATATACAACATAAAAATTCAGTATAACCCTACATGAAAGTAATGTTTTTGTAACATCTTTTAACTAATTTTCTTTCTATTCATCATGGAGTATAGACCCCTTTGCTTTTGACCCCCCCCCTCATATCCCACACAAAATTTTTATTGTCAATATAAATTCTTAATTATCACTATTTTTATAAAAGATTGTTAATAAATGTGTAAGGCTTTCTAACAGAAACAATATTTGTTAAAAACCTTTTATATTTGTTAAAAATCTTTTATAAAATACTGATAATTAAGAATCTATAATTTTAGTGCTTGTGGTATGTAAATAAAAACACCACCACATTTATAGTTTTTTAAAAAACGATTAAATATGTGTTAATCAGAATATATTTAATGGATTTGATATTTAAATGATGTAGATATTCAAATTGAATGAAAAAAGGCCCATAGCAAGATTTGAACCTGTCACCCATTGATTGTCCAATGCTACCGAAATTAAGCATGCAGCCCACGGTTGGGATAACTTTGTTGCCCGGATTGAAAACGGTGTCCATGGGAGACAAACACTTGTACATAAAATGGTAAGACACTTTTATAACAGCGAAAAGGATGTTGCAGATATCAATGTAATAAAAAAAGACTGGCTGCATTATTACAAGGAAAAGTGGACTAATGAAATTAACACAGAAAATGAAGATCTTGAAACAAATCCAGATCATCTTGAATTCCAAGAATTAGAACATGCTCTCAGACATACAAAGAACTGAAAGGCAGTAGGAAGTGATGGCATTAACAGCGAAATAATAAAATATTCTTCAGCACCATTAAAAAAGACTCCTCAGATTTTTTAATCTCTGCTGGATAACAAAGGAAATACCAAAAGAATGGACGATCTCACAAGACCAATATTTAAAAAAGGAGACGGATCAAAACCCGAAAATTATAGAAGCATGTCACTATTAAATACAGCATATAAGATTTTTGCTAGAATAATTGAAAAACTAAAACCCATAATTTAGTGCCTGCTGTCAGAACAACAAAATGGATTCAGAAAGGGGTAAGCTGTACAGACAACTTACTTAAGCTACAGCAAATGAGAGAAAACTGAAGGAATTCAATAAAGAAACACACATCCTTTTTGTCGATTATGTAAAGGCTTTTGATAAAGTAAATAGACAGCTATTGTGGGAAATTTTAATAAGAAGAGGTATACCTATACCAATACACATTGTACAGGTAGTTCAAAAGATCCATGCCAATACAAGAATCCAAATATTTGGGGGTAATGAAGAAACAACAGAGGTTATTAATTTAGGAGTTTGTCAAGGTTGAGCCTCTCCACTGCTTGTTAATGTATGCATTGACGACAGTGTATGGCGATGGAGAATGAAACTGAAGAACTGTACATATAAATTCAACCAAAAACATTACATGACTTTTTTATTCGCAGATGACCAAGTGTTAATTTCGAATAGTGGAGATGGACTGCAGAGAGCTGTCTGTGAACTATACCAAACATGCCAGATATATGTCAATATCAATACAAAAAACAAAAGCCATGGCTTTCTGTGGAGAAAAGTCCGGTAAGAACAAAAATAATTATAGACAGCAAGATTATAGAGCAAGTAGATAGATTCAAATTTCTAAGAACCATGCTGTCATACAGGGGAGACCTAGATAAAAAAGACAAAATTGAGAAATTTAACTGCTAAAATGGCACTATCAGAAGAGCCCTGCAACGTAAAGTAAGAACAGAAACATATCTAAAATTTTATAAAGTTATGTCAGTACCAACATTACTATATGGAAGTGTATCTTGGGCAATGAAAAAGAAAGATAAAATAAGATTACAAGCCAGTGAAATGAAATTCCTCAGGTACACAGCAGGATATACTAAGCTAGACTACAAAAGAAATATAGATATCAGCAAGGAATTAAATATTTTCGATATGAACAGTAAGGTTGACGAATACTGACAAAAATGGATATCCCATCTGTTACAAATAGACAAATCAAGATTATCACCAGATTTTTGGGCGATATACTTCCTAAGATAAAAAAAAAAATGCATTGGAAGACCTGCAAAATGATGGAAGCACCAGGTGTAGCTGCAACAGGCTGAGGGAAAGCCTAATGCACGACGGAAGAAGAAGAAGAAGAAGAAGATGAAAAATGTTGAAGATTAGTAAATTATAAAAGTATAAGGAACGTTGTTCTGCTTCTGTAGTCAGAAATTTCATACTTAAGAGTATGGCACCCATCTTTACAATTATCTTTTATGATAATAACCTATTCAAAACCTGAATTAGTGACTTCATTAGTTAGCGAGAGGTGTCACCAAACTTAAAAAATATAGCAACAAAAGTAGTGTGTCAAAGTTGAGAATATTGTGAACATTGAGGCAAAATAGGAAATTGGAATTGTGAGTGAACTTTTGGTGTCTGTTATTTCATAAGGCTATTAGTTTCAGGTGATATAAAGTATGTTTTCAGGAGGAGTAATTTTCAATGAGTGGTAACAGTATTTCGTAGTCTGTGAGGTTAAAGTTTTTCCCCATCACTTTCTACAGTCGAAATTTCAGTAAGCCATAACTTTTCATTAACTGTGCCTCTGGTGAATCTAATTGCATCATTGGAATCAGGGAGATAAGTACAAATGATTTACGAGGGTTGTTTTTTAAGTAAGGGCCGTTTTTATTTTTAAAAAAAGATAGAAATACTTTTGTAAAAAACTATTATTTTCTGATTCTACACACTATTACCTATTTTTCTACATAGTTGCCTTGTTTATTTAAGCACTTGTCATACCGAACAACTAAGTTTTTAATTCCCTCTTCAAAGAATTCGGCCGCCTGCTCCGACAGCCAAGAGTTCACGGCCACTTTCACTTCATCGTCGTCATTGAAGCGCTGCCCGCCAAGATGGTGTTTTAGGTACCGGAAAAGGTGAAAATCACTAGGAGCAAGGTCGGGGCTGTATGGTGCATGGTCCAAAACTTCCCAGCCAAAAGAATCAATCAAATCCCGAGTCTTTTGAGAGGTGTGAGGCCTAGCGTTATCGTGCAGGAGCAAAACTCCTTTTGTCAGCATGCCGCGCCTTTTGTTTTGAATTGCTCTGCGGAGCTTCTTTAGAGTTGCACAGTAGGCGCATCTGAGTTGATTTCTCGTTCCTCGTGGCATAAAGTCCACTAGCAAAACACCGCGCCGGTCCTAGAACACAGTTGCCATAATCTTGCGCTTTGACAGCGTCTGTTTGGCTTTGACCTTGACGGGTGAGGTTGTGTGTCGCCATTCCATCGATTGTCGCTTGCTTTCGGGAGTGATGTGGGATACCCATGTTTCATCTCCAGTGACAATTTGACTAAACATGTCATCCCCTTCTTCCTCGTAACGAATCAAAAAGTCCAATGAAGTGGCAAATCTCTTCCCTTTGTGGTCCTCTTTGAGAAGTCTGGGTGCCCACCGAGAACACAGTTTCTTAAAGTTTAGGTTTTCAGACACAATTTTGTACAAAACCGATCTTGAAACTTGTGGAAATTACAAAGAAAGAGTGGTAATTGTGAATCTTCTGTCCTCACGAATCTTTGTTTCGACTGCAGCCACCAAATCATCAGTGATCACAGAGGGCCGGCCTGAGCATTCTTCGTCATGGACGTTTTGACGGCCATTTTTAAACTCTCTAACCCATTGACGCCTTTACCTTCACTCATTGCATTCAAGCCATAAACTTCTGTTAACTGACGATGAATTTCTGCAGCTGATAGGCTTCTCGCGGTCAAAAAACGTATCACTGGCCGTATCTCACACGCGGCGGGCGATTCAATAATCGTAAACATTATAAAGTAGCACAGCGATGCATACACGTCAGCTACAGAGCTGCAACTTGCATCAGTGTCAACGGGAAGGATGCCGGCAAGTGGCGCGGTGGCTTGTTGCGGCGTCCGCGCGAACTACGGGACTAACGGGACTATACGCGCGAACGGCCCTTACCTAAGAAACAACCCTCGTAACTATAAATTTAAATGAAATTTCATGTAAATAACAGTTTGACATATTCCTGTACATTCTACATATTACATATGCATCTGTATTGGATATAAAATGAAAAAGCGGAAAAAATAGTTATTCATTGGAGGATAAAACATAACAGATGGAGAAGATTACTGCTTGCTATGTCCCAATCTGGCCTGGTACCTTCAACCATAAGCAGAATGCCCTTAGTGTGACAATTAATGAAAGTGAAAGTGTAACAGATATTACTGTTGCCTGCCAGAACAACAACTTATTTCTCTTGTGCTCTGATCTGTGTTGCTCTCCAAGAAACGTTTCTCACTGATGACAATTCCCCAACTATTTGAGGCTACTGTGCATTGTTTCAGAATAGTACTGGCCTCAAGTGAGCATTCACACAGATGCCAGTGAATGGATTCTCCTTCATATAACATTGGAAGCAATAGCAGTGAAGTGTAAAAGGTCCTAGCGACCACTATCTATAATCTTTACCATCAGGCAGATCACTTATCTCGAGACCACCACCTTCATCCATTAACTTTCCACTTCTTTTTCTTGTAGGGATATCACAGCACATACCACTTATTCTGGCTGGTGCCTTCTGATTGACCAGCTTCTTTCTGATCTTGATTTCGTCTCCTCAGTGATGGTACTCCTACACACTTCATTGCTGCCCTTGCCTTCTTCCCAGCAGTGCCTTTGATACAATGGTTGTACATGATGATCTTTGTGGCAGGGACCAACTTCCAGTGATCCCTACACCTTCTTGTCACTGTCCAACAGATCAATTACCACATTCGGCACTTCAAGGAGCCAACTTGCAGTTTCATACTTCCATGGTCACCTTTGCACTTCCTCTGTCAGACTGCAACTAGGTTGTGGAAGATGTATCCAGTATGATCATCTTCAGTGCTGTAACTGCTATTCCCCTTTCTGCATGCCCTCTCTGCCACTGGCCAGCACCATGCTGGCAACTGCTATTCAGGATCTTCGTATGGCCCTCTGACACACAAAGCAACATCCTTCACAGCCAGACCTCCTCTCTAAGTGGCCTTGTGCTAAGGTTTATCCTTGTGCTAAGGCATATTATCTGATTACACACAGTAAGAATCGAAACATTTGAAATGTGGTGCTACAGACGAATGTTAAAAATTAGGTGGACTGATAATGTAAGGAATGAGGATGTTCTGCACGGAATTAGAGAAGAAAGCAATATGTGGAAAACATTGACAAGAGAAGGGATAGGATGATAGGACACATGTTAAGACATGAGAGAATAACTTCCATGGTACTAGAAGAAGCAGCAGAGGGCAAAAACTGCAGAGGAAGACAGAGGTTGGAATACATCCAGCAAGTAATTGAGGATGTAGGTTGCATGTGCTACTCTGAGGTGAAGAGGCTGGCACGAGAGATGAATTTGTGGCGGACTGCATGAGTAAAAAGAAAAATGGTTCAAATGGCTCTGAGCACTATGGGACTCAACTGCTGTGGTCATAAGTCCCCTAGATCTTAGAACTACTTAAATCTAACTAACCTAAGGACAACACACAACACCCAGCCATCACGAGGCAGAGAAAATCCCTGACCCCGCCGGGAATCGAACCCGGGAACCCGGGCGTGGGAAGCGAGAACGCTACCGCACGACCACGAGATGCGGGCTGAGTAAAAAGACTCTCAGGGTTGAAGTGAATGACAGACTGCTTGGGGATACTGCTGGTGAAGCAGATAAGCTGCATAAACTTTCGTCAAACTACACAGGGTGGATTTGCCCTCTCTCTCTGCCACCAAGCCACAGTGTGAAGAGCACACTGTGCGGCTTCGGACCAGCAAAAATCAAGCAGCTACCGCCGCTCCCCCTCACCTGTGGCAGTTCCTGGGTGCGAACGCTTCCTCCCCCAAATACTCTGCCTGCATCTGCAGCAGAGAAACCTCGCCGCGCCGCACTTTTGTTGCAGCTCTGTAGATCGACTGTAGTCTTCTGCAGCGCAGTTGGAAGGTCGCAACAGAGTTGCCATCTCTCGGGGATCAACTCTCGATGACCCTATTCAGTCATAGGTCGCGCTGCAAGAAGCCGGTCTATACCAAATCGAGTCAATACTGTCGCGGCGGCAACTCAATCTGTGCTCACAGTCGACACTACTCAGAATGAAAAGACTACTTGCATACGTGAGATGCCACATGTATGTGCCTGAGAACTGCCCTGGCCTGAGGTTAGCTGAAACACGTTCCTAGTCACTGGCTTCGTTATATTTGAAGTGGAAATCTCGTTCGTTACACTTGTAAATGGCCATCGCAAGGATTGTATTCCCAGCTGTAGGGGGAATTATGATCGGGCTGGGTGCACTACGTCTCCTCCCTGGGAACATAATGCTTTTCATCTCAAATGTGAGCTAAGCTCTTTAGTCTTTTGGACCACCAAACATCAGCGACTGTTCCAGGTCTTTTCCTTCTGGGTGGTGATTATATGAATGTGAAAATATCACATCACATTGTGCAACAGCATTGAGAATCTCTTCTTTTCTGGCTGCCTTCTGAAAACATGAATGACAAGTTAAAAACATCTCACTATCCTTCATCACCACTCCCATCCCAACTATACTTGGCTAGAAGGTGTTTTCTGTTTGCTGTGGCGAGATAGTATCATCTTCCAATCCTTAAACCATGCAAAAAACTAACGACCATTGCCAGCTAATGACTAACCTCAACAGTGTACTCTGAAAACTGCTTAATATGATTGTAACCCAAGGATTATACTGGGTTATTGAATTGTGGGGCATTTTGTCCCCTGTTCACTGGAGGGATGATCCACAACTGATTTTGTGTGGTTCGGTTGGAAACAGCATTCCAGCAGCCTTTTTTCTGAATACCAACACCTCATTGCAGTCTTTTTTGATACACATCCAGTGTATGACACAACTTAGCACCATCACATTTTCCTTGCCCACCTTTTGAGGCTTCTAACAATTTTTATGCGTCAATATTTATCCCACCAGTTGTCCCCACAGTGGGATCACCACACTATGAGTACATGCTTGGCTACCACAGGATTCCAACCTTAGCATTGCTTCCTCTTTCTGTGCTGCAAACCTACATATCTTACATCCTTTGACTTTGTCAGGAGGTCGTTTGGGTGCAGACCCTGCTTGGACTGGTTTCACAATTTTGGTCTTGATTTCTAGTTTCACTCCTGGCACTATCGTCACCTTCCATTAACAATTGCATGGCCCCATTATCAGATTTGACTTGCCATCCTTTTTTCAAATTTTACAGAGGTGCATGTCATGCAGGGAAGGTTACCCACTGTGGTGTATGCTCAGCCTCTGTGCCTTTCACCTCAGCATCCTTCCTTCCTGCTGTTGTAGTAAGCCCAAAACCCAGTATGATAGCCATCCCATTGTGGGGGGTCATCAACTACTTGCACAGTGGTAGCCCCCCTCCTCTCCCGACCACACAGCGATTGCACTGTTGGTACCTGTGCTGCACACTCCTCATGCTGTGCAGTCTGTGCCCATCATGACTGGGGCATGGTGACTCTCAGCAACAGGTTACTGGCCAGGTGGTAAATGCTGTGGCTTGGTGGTGCCCATGGGGAGAGCCGCCATTCAGAGAGTGTGGCAACATGGCAGATAATTCACACATGAAGTGACATACACTTTCTCGTGATGGTGGTCACATGGCCTCAGCAGTCTCCTCAAATGGTAATGTTTTGTACAATGCAACAAAGTGCGATCCCAGTGCATTCCCTGCTTTGCCATGTTGTGGAAGGAATGCAGGGCCAGCCAAGGTGCAAAATCTCCCCCCAGACACGGTTGTGGCCACAAACCTTCAGTTTTTTGTGGAAAACATTGAAGACAAATATAAGGAAGTTTCAACCATGTCTGAGATGAAGAATGGTTCCCACCTCATTAAAACGTCGTCTCCTGCTCAGTCACAGGCTCTCCTCTCTTGTGAAAAGTTGGGTGATGTCCCCGTGACAGAAATCTCAGTGTGGTCCAGAGCAGCATCATCATTCACTGTGATCTTCTGCACTGTGATGATCTGTGGGCCAACTTAGAGTGACAGGGTGTGCACTTCGTCATGCCCATAGAGGACCAAGGGGAAACAGAGTTGCTACTGGGGTCTTCATCTTGGAGTTTGATGGTGATACATTGCCTGAGAAGAACAAGGTGATAATCTACTGGTGTGATGTGAAACACTGTTCCTCCTCCTTTGAGATGCTTCAGGTTGTGAAGTTCAGACATATGTCTTCCCATTGCACTGCTACTACCCCTATCTGCAGGGATTTTGGATGTGTGCTGCACGTCAATGTTCCTTGTGCCCCTCTCGCCATTTGTGTGGATTGTGGCAACGTCCTTGATCTCTGGTGCCCCCATACACTTCAGTGTGGCACATGGAACCTATTCAGCTATTGATATATCATTTTGCAGTCCTGGTTGTCTACATCTATCCACGATGATCTGTGTGGTAATGACCATTTCCCGAACATCCTGTAGCTCCCTCAACATTGCTCCTCTGGACACCCACCCACATAGATGAATCTCTGTGATGCTGATTGGGATGGGTTCACCTCTGCTGTTGTCCTTAGCTCCCCATTACAAGGTAGTGTCTATGCAGCTGTTCAGCATACAATGGCAGCCATTCTTTTGACAACTCTTCCTTGGAGTCCCCTTGTCAAGGACAGTACCCTGGTGGACCTCAGAGGTCAGTGTGGCCAGTAGAGATCTTAGGCAGGCTCTCCAACACCGTAAGTGGCACCCTTCACTGGAGCTCCTCATTACCTTTAAATGGCTCCTTGTTCACATCCGCTACCTAAAAAAAAGGACGAAAGCAAGAAACCTGAAAGCAGTACGTTTCCACCATTCAATCACAGACCTCTCCATCATGGATATGGGCAAAGATCAGATGACTCTACGGCTTCCAGTCTCCTGCAGGTGTACCAAGTATTTCCTTAGATGGTGCCATTTACACTGATCTAGACACTGTCACTAAACATTTTGCTGAGCGTTACGCTCATGCAGCTGCTTCTGAGAACTGCCACCCTACCTTTTGGCCCATAAGACAGTGAGTGTAGTGAATTTGCTTATCTTTTACTATCTGCCACCTGGAAACATATAATGCTCCAGTCAGTGAATGAATAGGAACTCGCCAGTTCCAAAGCCCATTGCCCTGATACAGCCCCAGGGCCAGTCTACATCCACAGTCAAATGCTGAAACATCTCTCAGCGGATTGTCAGCATCACATCCTAGCTCTTTAATCTGATCTAGAATGAGGGTGACTGCCCATCTCTGTGATGAGAAACTGCGATAGTTCTGGTATTGAAACTGGTCAAGAACCTGTTCAAGAGGGACAGTTATCATCTAAACAGCCGTACCGATGTTCTCTGTAAGTTGCCCGAACGTGTGGTGATCAAGTGCCTGTGTTGGCTCCTTGTGTCTCAGGGCCTTTTGGCTGTATCTCAGGTCGGTTTTCACAAAAGCTGCTCCACTGCTGATAATTCGGTTCACCTTGAGTCCATCATCTGGACGATCTTTGCACATTGTCAGCACCTCATCATTGTCTTTTTCAACCTCCAGAAGGCATATGATATGATATATGACATGACATGGGGTCACCACATTCTTACTACATTACATGAGTGGGGACTCCAGGTTCCACTCCAGATTTTTGTCAAGAACTTCTCTGTCACACTGTATGTTCCAAGTTCAAGTGGACGCCTAACTCAGTGCCCCCCATATCCAAGAAAACGCGGTCCCATGGGGCTCTGTACTGAGTGTCCCCCTCTTTCCTGCGGCCATCAAAGGTCTAGTGGCAGCTGTGGGGTCTTTGGTATCGCCCTCCTTGTATGCCAACGATTTTTATTTGAATTATTGCTCCGTACAGTTGTTGCTGAGTGTCGCCTATTGGACACCATACGGAAGGCAAAGTCATGGGCTCTCACCAATGGGTTTCAGTTTTCAGCTGCCAAGACTCGTATCATGCACTTCTGTTGCCATCGTACTGCCCACCACACCCACACCTTATCTAGATGATCAGTTACTTCTTGCAGTTGACACACACCACTGTCTGGGACTAGTCTTAGATTCCCAGCTGACGTGGCTTCCCCATCTTTGCCAACTTAAGCGAAAGTACTAGTGACACCTCAATACACTTCGATGCCACAGTAACACTAGCCGGGGTGCAGATCGCTTTAGCCTTTTACGGCCCTACAAAGCTCTGATTTAGTCCCAACTTGACTGTGAAGATCTTGCATATGTTTCTGCATCACCTTCAGCATTGCGGATGCTGGATCCTTGGAACTGCAACTTTCTCCACTGTCACCTCTGTTTGGGGAGACATCACATTTGCTCCCATGGTTTGTGCCCTGACCTTAGATTTTCCTCGTAGTTCTTTGGTCCAAAAGATTCTGTTGACACCACGATTTTTTGCCACCTGTTCTTGCGTGTCTTTGAGAAGTATCTGGGTTCACAATGGCTGGACAGCCGACAGATGAAACGGCTTTGCATACATACATGCACATTGCAGTGAACGCCACTCTCTGCCAAATGACTGCAGTGTCTTCAAATACTGAATTGGTCATTAAATTAGTCCTTAGCCATGTTCGCTCTTGCACTGGCAAGAGTATTCTAATCTGCAGCCTTTAGGCTATATATCAGTGTTACTCTCCTCACCCACATATCATGGCTATCCAGGATCTTGTGTCTGACCTCCATCAAGCTGGGCGGCCAGTCGATTTCATTTGGACCCCCAGTCTTGTTGGGATTTCGGGAAATGAACGAGCTGACCATTTGGCCAAGGCAGCCACCAGGATCCAGATTCTGGAAATGGGGGTCCCAGAACTGGATCTTCAGTAGTTTATACACCATCAATTGCTTGAAGTCTGGAACTTAGATTGGTCTGCCCTGGTATCCCCTAACAAAATGAGGACAATTAAGGAGACCGCGACCATGTGGCAGTCTTCCCTGCATGCTTCTCGCAGGGAGTCGAACATCCTCTGTAGACTGCTTTGGCATTACTCTGCTGACCTGTGGCCACATTTTCAGATGTGGGGCTCCCCCTCACTGCTGATGAGGAGCCCTCCTGATGGTGGCCCACTGTGCTAGTACAGTGTGTTGATCTTGACATGTCTGTACTACGCGGATGCAGTGATGCACCACTGTCCCCTACATGTGTGGCAGTTTGTTGATAGGTCTATCCAGCTTGCCACAGGCCCAAAATGCGACCCCGTCCAAACAGCTGAAGCTGTTCGACAGGAGTGCGTACTTGTCAGTGGGACATGGTTGTACCCTAGAATGAACGTTGAAAACACTTATCACCTCTAAACTCAAGACAATTACCGCCTGATGAGTTGAAACAGAGGGTGCATAATCAGGTCTTCTGACTGCTATCTGATTGCCAATGACCATGAAAACTGAATCACTGACAGTACTATCCCTCACTGTGCACCTGGTGCAACTTAATGGAGCCCTTTGTGGGTGTTTTTTTTTTCCTTTTCCCTACGGTGTACAATGTAGGAATAACTCGATGGAATGCGACCAGAGAAATTCATCAAAAACCGCCGATAGAGTCACATCATACCTACAGTGAAGTCCTAATCTGAAAGCAGGGTCGTCAATAAATTACAGCATTCAGTACTGAAGCGACGTTCATTGCAAACGCCAATACAAACAGAACAGAACCAACCTCCTGGATGGAGTGCAGTTATTATAACAACATGGTATGAGATGTGTTCAATAAGTAATGTAACACAATGTTTTTCTCTGCCGACTTTGGTTAAAAAATGCGGAATTTGCTGTGGGACATCGTGGAATACTTCCTCTTCGGTCCCTAGAATTTAATGAAGTTCCAGTAGGTGGTGGCGCTATACATAGCCATCAAAATAGCGTCTATAATGGAGGTGCGTTCCAAGCAGAGAGCTGTCATTGAGCTTCTTTCGGCAGAAAACTAGGCATTGAAGATATTCATAGGTGCTTGCGAAGACTGTCTATGGAGACCTGACAGCGAACAAAAGCATGGTGAGTTGTTGGGTGCAAACCTGTCCTATCTGTCCCTCATACTGGCCAATCACGCAGCTGTGACTCCTGAAGTGTTGGAATGTGTAGATACTCTCATTCGAGGTGATTGACAGATAAGTCTGGACGCCTATGTTGGTAGTGCTGACAAACTTGTCCACCATTTGGGGTATTCGCACGCTGGTTTCCTCAGGGTCTTGTAGAAGACGATAAAGGACAATAGATGACTGTCTATGCGGAATTACATGTGTGTTAAAAGGCTGATCGTGACAATTTTTTGTCGAGTATTTCACACGTAATGAAACACGGGTCCTTCACTTTGAACCAGAAACAAAACAGCAACCCATGGTGTGACGCCGTACCACTCCTAATCCAAAGAAAAGTTCAAAACTGCACCCTTATCCGTTAAAGTGATGGCGACTGTCTTATGTTTGATGTCCTCACTCATAGTGTAACGATGATGTCTGAAGTGTACCAATATTGTGCTACCCTCAGAAAATTGAAGAAATGACTTCGGCCCGTTCATCGCCACAAAAATGTAAGGAACTTCTCCTCCATGACAATGCAAGGCCTCGCACAATTCTGTGCAACCGAGAGGAGCTCACAAAACTTCATTGTATTATATTTCCTTATCCACCCTACAACCCGGAGTAGCACTTTCCGACTTCCATCCGTGTGGCCCAATGGAGAATGCACTCTGTGAGAAGCAGAATGTGGATGATATGGAGGTTATTGATGCAGAAAGACGTAAGACGTTGGCTCCGACGTCGACCAATAGATTGGTACCATGCAGGTATATGGGCCCTCCCAGGAAGTTGGCGCAAGGCTGTCGCGTTAAACGCAAATTATGTAGGAATATGGGATTTTTGTAGCTAAAAGCGTGGGGAATAATATGGCATGTTGGAATCCTGAATAAAACCAACCTGCTTTCCGAGAAAAGGTGTTGCATAACTCATTGACTACCCCTCGTACATCTAGAGTATGTCTGCCAGCGTCTTATTAAAGCATTCTGACAGGAAGCAGTCTGGTAGATAGTTTTCATGCTGTGGCTAATGTTGTAATGTGAAATTACCGCTTACAGTATTATCCATTTCATATTGACCGACCCCTGACTTTGAGCTGATGTTCTGGTCACAGTGCCGTGCAGGGTAGCCGCGCAGTCTAGGCGTCATGGCACGGTCGCACGGCTCTCCCCGCCGGAGGTTCGAGTCCCTTTCCCAGGCATGGGGCTGTGTGTTGTCCTTAGCGTAAGATCGTTTACGTTAGGTAAAGTAGTGTGTAAGCCTAGGGACCGATGACCTAAGCAGTTTTGTCCCTTAGGAATGCACACACATTTGATTATTTGAAATGGAGGCGACTTACGCGCTAATGTTTAAGAGAAACCGTGCTTTTCTATTTTTTTTTTAGGCGAGTGTCGACTTTAAGGACGCATAAATATCATGACGTAAGTAGAAGAAATATCCTTTGCGCAGTTTAAAGATACAACCATACTCTACTTCCAGACGAATTGTCGTTGCTTTCCAGTTAGTCGTTTTGTCCTAATAATGATGGGCATAGATTGCTGCAATTCGCCTAATGGTGATGAATATTAATAAAGACGAAAAGTTTAAATGCAAGCTCTGTTTTGCCTTAAACAGCTCTTATGTAAATCTACATAAAGCGCTAATATCCCATGTTTAATTTATTTGCTTTTGCGTTTCTATGCGCAGTGTGCTTGCGTGTGCTATGTTGCCGGACCTCTGAACACTATTTCCAATTCATTGTTGCAGTGTTTATACCGCTTCTTGTCATCGGATAGGAAACAATCATGCTCCCATTTGTTGTTGTGTATTCGTGTGAGGCCAGTGTTCGTCAGATAATTCGTTGCCTTTTACCTGTATGAAACTGTGTGTCATTTACGGAGCTGTGGAAAGTCTATAGTGATCAGTGCGCCTGCTAACTGTGAGGCCGATGG